>NC_069505.1:438366536-438424036 GCF_027579735.1 Bombina bombina | reverse complement strand
TTTCAGCCTTTCTTACCTTGGCCATGTCTCTGAGTATTGCACACCTTGTGCTTTTGGGCACTCCAGTGATGTTGCAGCTCTGAAATATGGCCAAACTGGTGGCAAGTGGCATCTTGGCAGCTGCACGCTTGACTTTTCTCAGTTCATGGGCAGTTATTTTGCGCCTTGGTTTTTCCACACGCTTCTTGCGACCCTGTGACTATTTTGAATGAAACGCTTGATTGTTTGATGATCACGCTTCAGAAGCTTTGCAATTTTAAGAGTGCTGCATCCCTCTGCAAGATATCTCACTATTTTTGACTTTTCTGAGCCTGTCAAGTCCTTCTTTTGACCCATTTTGCCAAAGGAAAGGAAGTTGCCTAATAATTATGCACACCTAAAATAGGGTATTGATGTCATTAGACCACACCCCTTCTCATTACAGAGATGCACATCACCTAATAGGCTTAATTGGTAGTAGGCTTTCGAGCCTATACAGCTTGGAGTAAGACAACATGCATAAAGAGAATGATGTGGTCAAAATACTCATTTGCCTAATAATTCTGAACTCCCTGTATATATTAAAGAAAACTTTTAGTTTTTGTATAATACTGACAGGCTGCCAGTAGATGGAGCTAGTGGCCCACTTCAGGTGCGTTGGCGCCAAATAAAAGATTTAAAAAGTAAATTTGTATTATTCTATGTATCAAGCATTAATAAGGGGCTGTGACCCCAAAACGTCGCAGTTTTCCTATAATAAATTGCTGAAAATAATTTTAAAATGCTGAGGAGTCTTCTCTTATTATAGACATCAATGGGGAGAGTGTGTTAGAAAAAAACACCTGAAGTGCGAAATGAAAAATCTCTGTAGCGCAACCCCATTGATGTCTATGGGGAAAAAAAGTTTAAACCTAACACCCTAACATAAACCCCAATTCTAAACACCCCTAATCCACGGACATCGCCGACACCTTGATAAAGTTATTAACCCCTAATCTGCTCCTCCCGACACCGCTGACACTATAATAAAGTTATTAGCCCCTAAATTTCCGACATCCCACATCTCTGCCACTAAATAAACCTATTAACCCCTAGACTGCCGGCCCCCACATCGCAAAACACTAAATTAAACTATTAACCTCTAAACCTAACCCCCCTAACATTAAATTAAAATTACAATACAACTATCTATATAAAAACATTAAAAAAACAAAAAAACTTACCTGTGAAATTTAGAAGATAGAAGACGTCCTCGAGATAGATGAAGGTGTCGCCGCCTGAATGAAGACTTCTTGCCACCTGGATAGAGATGGATGTCCGGACTTCAGGAACCGCTAGTAGATATTCTGGGGTTAGAGTTAGGTTTTTTTTTTATTTCCTTGGGTGTTTTTTTTTTTTTTAGATTAGGGATGGGCACTTGGAAAAGAGCTAAATGGCCTTTTAAGGGCAGTGAAAAATAGCTGAATGCCCTTTTAAGGGTAATGCCCATACAAATGCCCCTTTAGGGGCAATGGTTAGTTTAGGATTTTTTAGAGTTAGTTTTTTTATTTTGGGGGGTTGGTTGGGTGGTGGTTTCTACTGTTGGGGGGACTTTGTCATTTTTACAGGTAAAAGAGCTGTTTAACTTAGGGCAATGCCCTACAAAAGGCCCTTTTAAGGGCTATTGGTATTTTATTGTAGGTTAGGGGGTATTTTTATTTTGGGGGGCTTTATTATTTTAATAGGGCTATTAGATTAGGTGTAATTGTTTTTATTTTTGATAATTTTGTTTATTATTTATTGTAAGCTTAGTGTTTTTTTTTTTTCGTAATATAGTGTTTATTATTTTTTAGATTAGATTAGATTAGATTCGTTTTATTGTCATTGTACAAAGTAGGAAAACAGAGACAACGAAATTATATTTGAAAATCTAACCAATCCTATACACAGATAGCACTATAATGGTAAAAGCTAATAAATAGCAAAAAATTCAAGTGACTTGTGCAGAAAATTTCTATACCACAAAAGTAAGTACAATGTAAGTGTAATAAAGTGCAAGTGCAAAAGAAAATCAGTTCCATACAAAAAAGTATATATATGTGTAAAAAAAAATATAATAAAAAATTAGTCATCTTGCACACATATGTGTACATTTGCATTATATGGGGCCCATTTATCAAAGGGCTTGCGGACCTGATCCGACACTGCGGATCAGGTCCGCAAGACCTCGCTAAATGCGGAGAGCAATACGCTCTCCACATTTAACATTGCACCAGCAGCTCACAAGAGCTGCTGGTGCAACGCCGCCCCCTGCTGACTCGCGGCCAATCGGCCGCCAGCAGGGAACTGTCAATCAACCCGATCGTATTCGATCGGGTTGATTTCCGGCGGTTCCTGTCCGCCTGCTCAGAGCAGGCGGACAGGGTTATGAAGCAGCGGTCTTTAGACCGCTGCTTCATAACTTGTGTTTCTGGCGAGTCTGAAGACTCGCCAGAAACACGGCCCTTCAAGCTCCATACGGAGCTTGATAAATGGGCCTGTCTATGTGATGTGAATCATGAGTGTTTTATATGAATCATATGTGTATTTATATAATATATGTGTTATGTGAATATAAAGTGAGGTGAAAAAGAACCATTAACAGGATAATCAATAAATTAAATTAAAACCATTAATTTAGCACTTTCTTCAATATAATAAAAAGATCTAATCATCAGAAGGATAAAAAATTAAAAAAGGCTATGAGCATAAGAGAGATTTTTAAAAGTTATTATTTAGCAGAGTAATGGCTCTTGGGAAAAAACTATTCCGTAATCTAGCAGTTTTTCCTTTTAAGCTTCTATAACGTCTCCCAGATGATAAAAGGGCAAATAGTCTGTTGCTAACATGGAAGGGATCATGAATAATTCGATAGGCCTTTAAAAGACTACGTCTGCTTTGAAGATCTTCAATGGTAGGTAACTGAGCACCTATGATATACTGGGCGGTTTTAACAACCCGTTGCAGAGCTTTGCGATCAGAATTAGTACAGTTTCCATACCATACTGTAATACAGTTGGTGAGAATACTCTCAATAGTACAGCGATAAAAATTAATTAAAATCTGAGTAGATAAATTAACTTTTTTCAGTGTTCTTAAAAAATAGAGACGTTGTTGTGCTTTTTTCACTAAAGTTGAGGTGTTCAAAGACCAAGTCAAATCCTCAGAGATGTGTGTGCCCAGAAACTTGAAACTTGGTACACGTTCAACTTCAGTTCCATTTATATGAATGGGCAATTGTAGACATCGATTTGATTTCCTAAAATCAATAATAATTTCTTTAGTTTTTTTAGTGTTTAGGTCCAGGTTGTTCTCAGCACACCAAATAGCCAGTTGCCTTATTTCTTCTCTATAAGCTGATTCATCGTTGTTACTGATCTGGCCTATCACAGTGGTGTCATCAGCAATTTTAGTTTTTTGTAATTTTAGATAAAAATTTTTTCGTAGTGTTAGGTTTTTTTAAATTTGTAATTTAGGTTTTTAATTGGTAGTTTTTTTTTATTTTATTAGAATAGTTATGTTAGGCTAATTTATAGTTTAATGTTATGTTTATATTTATTTCACAGGTAAGTTAAGTTTTTATTTTTTTAAAGATAGTTATATTGTAATTTTAATTTAAAGTTAGTGTGGTGTTAGTTTAGGGGTTAATAGTTTAATTTAGTGTTTTGCAATGTTGGGGGTGGCGGTCTAGGGGTTAATAGGTTTAGTATTTACTATGTGGGGGGCTGGAGGTTTAGGGCTTAATACTTTATTATAGCGTTGGCGATGTGGGGGTCCAGCGGATTAAGGGTTATTAGGTTTATTTAGTGGCAGAGATGTGGGAGGCCAGAGGTTTAGGGGTTAATAACATTATTATAGTGTCGGCAATGCCGGGGAGCTGCGGTTTAGGGGTTAATATATTTAAATAGTGTTGGCGATATGGGTGGGCGGCAGATTAGGAGTTAATGGTTTTAATATAGTGTTTGCGATGCGGGAGGTGGCGGTTTAAGGGTTAATATGTATTTTATGAGTGTTATTGTACTTTGTAACAGTTTAGTTATGAATTTTGTGAAACATTTTTGTTTTGCAAAATCCATAACTACTGCTCTCAGATGGAGGTATGGATCATGTCGGTATAGGCTGTAGTGCAAGCATTTTAGCCGGACCACACAACCTGCAATACCGGTGCTATGGAAATCCCACACAAAAATTTCATTTTTTTAAATGTGCGAAATGGACATTGCGTTAAAAGGCTAAAATGCTTGCAGTATAGCTATACCGACACGACTCGTAATACGTGTTCCTGACTATTACGCTGGAATTGCCATTTTTTTAGCATTAAAAGCAGTACTGCAACACTTGTAATCTAGCTTATTGTTCTTTGAAACAACCTAAAGAAACCTAGCAGATGTAGTAGGGTCATCTTTCCTCCTCATTGCAGTTTCCTCATTTGCCCTATGGCTTGTATAATTTAGGTGTCAGAGCTTACACCACTTAGGTGGATCAAAAAAACGTAACAGTGATCTGGTAATTAGTTTGTAGCGTGTAAGTTAAAGATTTGGACAGACGAGGAGAGACTAGGAAAAGTAGGTCCAGGCCACATAGTAGCTACTGCTATGTGAAGCAGCTCTTGCTGAGTACGGTTAACCTGAGCACCATGAAACATCAGGATATGGATGCAGCCCCATGATCCTTGTCTTTGCAAGTTTGCAATTGTATCTGCTACACACAGTTACTTAATGTCTATGTAAACCAGATAGGCAACTGTGGCTTCCTAACAGCAAGCTTTTCCAACAAAATGGATTAAATAGGCCTGACTGCAGACGTGTCTGATTGCATTACTGTTACTATAGCGTTACTTTAAAAAAATTAAATTACATGTTTGTATTTAAAGGTAATAAAATAAGACATATGCGTGTTTGGATCCGCACAAATACCAAAACATCCCTCATTTTGCTGTAATCTTTGCATTTGTTTGAAACTACAAATTGAGTGCCCCCTTTTACTGAACAAACAAATGGACAAGACACAAACATTTAGGGGCCCATTTACCATTGTGCAAGCGGACATGATCCAATATTGCGGATCATGTCCACTGCACATCGATAAATGCTGACAGTATACACTCTCGACATTTATCATTGCACCAGCAGTTCTTTTGAACTGCTGGTGAAATGCCGCCCCCTACAAATTTGCGGCCAATCAGCTGCTAGCAGAGGGTGTCAATCAACCCAATCTTATTGGATCGGGTTAATTTTTGGAGATGTCTGTCCGCCGCCTCAGAGCAGATGGACAGGTTATGGAGCAGCGGTATTTAGACCGCTGCTTCATAACTTGTGTTTCTGGTGAGCCTGAAGGTGTAAATATTAACTAGTGAGATAAGATGTGACTATAAGCTAGTGAGTAATATGATGTGACTATAAACTAGTGAGTAAAATATTGTGACTATAAACTAGTGAGTAATATGATGTGACTATAAACTAGTGAGTAATATGATGGGACTATAAACTAGTGAGTAATATGATGTGACTATAAGCTAGTGAGTAATATGATGTGACTATAAACTAGTGAGTAAAATATTGTGACTATAAACTAGTGAGTAATATGATGTGACTATAAACTAGTAAATAATATGATGTGACTATAAACTAGTGAGTAATATGATGTGAATATAGGTAAGTGAATAATATGATGTGATTATATACTAGTGAGTAATATGATGTGAGTATAGGTTAGTGAGTAATATGATGTGATTATATGTTATGATTATATACTAGTGAGTAATATGATGTGAATATAGGTAAGTGAGTAATATGATGTGATTATATACTAGTGAGTAATATGATGTGAATATAGGTTAGTGAGTAATACAATGTGATTATATACTAGTGAGTTATATGATGTGAATATAGGTTAGTGAGTAATATGATGTGATTATATACTAGTGAGTAATATGATGTGAATATAGGTTAGTGAGTAATATTATGTGATTATATACTAGTAATATGTTGTGATTATATACTAGTAAGTAATATGATGTGAATATAAACTAGTGAGTAATATGATGTGATTATATACTAGTGAGTAATATGATGTGAATATAGGTTAGTGAGTAATATGATGTGATTATATACTAGTGAGTAATATTTTGTGATTATATACTAGTGAGTAATATGAAGTAAATATAAACTAGTGAGTAATATAATGTGACTATGAACTAGTAAGTAATATGATGTGAATATAAACTAGTGAGTAATATGATGTGACTATAAGCTAGTGAGTGATATGATGTGACTATAAGCTAGTGAGTAATATGATGGAAATATAAACTGGTGAGTAATATGATGTGACTTTAAACTAGTGAGTAATATGATGTGACTATAAACTAGTAAATAATATGATGTGACTATAAACTAGTGAGCAATATAATGTGACTATAAACTAGTGAGTAATAAACTAGAGAATAATATGATGTGATTATATACTAGTGAGTAATATGTTGTGATTATATACTAGTGAGTAATATGTTATGATTATTTACTAGTGAGTAATATGGATGTGAATATAGGTAAGGGAGTAATATGATGTGATTATATACTTGTGAGTACTATGGTGTGAATATAGGTTAGTGAGTAATATGATGTGATTATATACTAGTGAGTAATATGATGTGAATATAGGTTAGTGAGTAATATGATGTGAATATAAACTAGTGGGTAACATGATGTAATTATATACTAGTGAGTAATATGATGTGAATATAAACTAGTGAGTAATATGATGTGACTATGAACTAGTGAGTAATATGATGGGAATATAAACTAGTGAGTAATATGATGTGACTATAAATTAGTGAGTAATATGATGTAAATATAAACTAGTGAGTAATATAATGTGACTATGAACTACTGAGTAATATGATGTGAATTTAAACTAGTGAGTAATATAATGTGAATATAGACTAGTGAGTAATATGATGTAAATATAAACTAGTGAGTAATATAATATGAATATAAACTAGTGACTAATATGTGACAATAAACTAGTGAGTAATATGATGTGACTAAAAACTAGTGATTTATATGATGTGAATATAAACTAGTGAGTAATATGATGTGAATATAAACTAGTAAATAATATGATGTGACTATAAACTAGTAAGTAATATGATGTGACTATAAACTAGTGAGTAATATGATATGAATATAAATTATGTGAATATAAACTAGTGAGTTATATGATGTGACTATAAACTAGTGAGTAATATGATGTGACTATAAGCTAGTGAGTAATATGATGGGAATATAAACTAGTGAGAAATATGATGTGATTATATACTAGTGAGTAATATGATATAAATATAAACTAGTGAGTAATATGATGTGACTATAAACTAGTGAGTAATATGATGTGATTAAATACAAGTGAGTAATATGCTATGATTATATACTAGTGAGTAATATGATGTAAATATAAACTAGTGAGTAATATGATGTGACAATAAACTAGTTAGTAATGTGATGTAAATATAAACTAGTGAGTAATGTGATATAAATATAAACTAGTGAGTAATATGATGTGAATATAAACTAGTGAGTAATATGATGTGAATATAAACTAGTAAATAATATGATGTGACTATAAACTAGTGAGTAATATGATGTGAATATAGGTAAGTGAATAATATGATGTGATTATATACTAGTGAGTAATATGATGTGAGTATAGGTTAGTGAGTAATATGATGTGATTATATGTTATGATTATATACTAGTGAGTAATATGATGTGAATATAGGTAAGTGAGTAATATGATGTGATTATATACTAGTGAGTAATATGATGTGAATATAGGTTAGTGAGTAATACAATGTGATTATATACTAGTGAGTTATATGATGTGAATATAGGTTAGTGAGTAATATGATGTGATTATATACTAGTGAGTAATATGATGTGAATATAGGTTAGTGAGTAATATTATGTGATTATATACTAGTAATATGTTGTGATTATATACTAGTAAGTAATATGATGTGAATATAAACTAGTGAGTAATATGATGTGATTATATACTAGTGAGTAATATGATGTGAATATAGGTTAGTGAGTAATATGATGTGATTATATACTAGTGAGTAATATTTTGTGATTATATACTAGTGAGTAATATGAAGTAAATATAAACTAGTGAGTAATATAATGTGACTATGAACTAGTAAGTAATATGATGTGAATATAAACTAGTGAGTAATATGATGTGACTATAAGCTAGTGAGTGATATGATGTGACTATAAGCTAGTGAGTAATATGATGGAAATATAAACTGGTGAGTAATATGATGTGACTTTAAACTAGTGAGTAATATGATGTGACTATAAACTAGTAAATAATATGATGTGACTATAAACTAGTGAGCAATATAATGTGACTATAAACTAGTGAGTAATAAACTAGAGAATAATATGATGTGATTATATACTAGTGAGTAATATGTTGTGATTATATACTAGTGAGTAATATGTTATGATTATTTACTAGTGAGTAATATGGATGTGAATATAGGTAAGGGAGTAATATGATGTGATTATATACTTGTGAGTACTATGGTGTGAATATAGGTTAGTGAGTAATATGATGTGATTATATACTAGTGAGTAATATGATGTGAATATAGGTTAGTGAGTAATATGATGTGAATATAAACTAGTGGGTAACATGATGTAATTATATACTAGTGAGTAATATGATGTGAATATAAACTAGTGAGTAATATGATGTGACTATGAACTAGTGAGTAATATGATGGGAATATAAACTAGTGAGTAATATGATGTGACTATAAATTAGTGAGTAATATGATGTAAATATAAACTAGTGAGTAATATAATGTGACTATGAACTACTGAGTAATATGATGTGAATTTAAACTAGTGAGTAATATAATGTGAATATAGACTAGTGAGTAATATGATGTAAATATAAACTAGTGAGTAATATAATATGAATATAAACTAGTGACTAATATGTGACAATAAACTAGTGAGTAATATGATGTGACTAAAAACTAGTGATTTATATGATGTGAATATAAACTAGTGAGTAATATGATGTGAATATAAACTAGTAAATAATATGATGTGACTATAAACTAGTAAGTAATATGATGTGACTATAAACTAGTGAGTAATATGATATGAATATAAATTATGTGAATATAAACTAGTGAGTTATATGATGTGACTATAAACTAGTGAGTAATATGATGTGACTATAAGCTAGTGAGTAATATGATGGGAATATAAACTAGTGAGAAATATGATGTGATTATATACTAGTGAGTAATATGATATAAATATAAACTAGTGAGTAATATGATGTGACTATAAACTAGTGAGTAATATGATGTGATTAAATACAAGTGAGTAATATGCTATGATTATATACTAGTGAGTAATATGATGTAAATATAAACTAGTGAGTAATATGATGTGACAATAAACTAGTTAGTAATGTGATGTAAATATAAACTAGTGAGTAATGTGATATAAATATAAACTAGTGAGTAATATGATGTGAATATAAACTAGTGAGTAATATGATGTGAATATAAACTAGTAAATAATATGATGTGACTATAAACTAGTGAGTAATATGATATGAATATAAATGATGTGAATATAAACTAGTGAGTAATATGATGTGACTATAAGCTAGTGAGTAATATGACGTGACTATAAGCTAGTGAGTAATATGATGGGAATATAAACTAGTGAGTAATATCATGCGATTATATACTAGTGAGTAATATGTCATGATTATATACTAGTGAATAATATGATATAAATATAAACTAGTGAGTAATATGATGTGAATATAGGTAAGTGAATAATATGATTTGAATATATACTAGTGAGTAATATGATGTGAGTATAGGTTAGTGAGTAATATGATGTGATTATATGTTATGATTATATACTAGTGATTAATATGATGTGAATATAGGTTAGTGAGTAATACAATGTGATTATATACTAGTGAGTTATATGATGTGAATATAAACTAGTGAGTAATATGATGTGATTATATACTAGTGAGTAATATGATGTGAATATAGGTTAGTGAGTAATATGATGTGATTATATACTAGTGAGTAATATGTTGTGATTATATACTAGTGAGTAATATGATGTGAATATAAACTAGTGAGTAATATGATGTGATTATATACTAGTGAGTAATATTATGTGAATATAGGTTAGTGAGTAATATGATGTGATTATATACTAGTGAGTAATATTTTGTGATTATATACTAGTGAGTAATATAAAGTAAATATAAACTAGTGAGTAATATAATGTGACTATGAACTAGTAAGTAATATGATGTGAATATAAACTAGTGAGTAATATGATGTGACTATAAGCTAGTGAGTAATATGATGGAAATATAAACTGGTGAGTAATATGAGGTGACTTTAAACTAGTGAGTAATATGATGTGACTATAAACTAGTAAATAATATGATGTGACTATAAACTAGTGAGCAATATAATGTGACTATAAACTAGTGAGTAATAAACTAGAGAATAATATGATGTGATTATATACTAGTGAGTAATATGTTGTGATTATATACTAGTGAGTAATATGTTATGATTATTTACTAGTGAGTAATATGGATGTGAATATAGGTTAGCGAGTAATATGATGTGAATATAAACTAGTGGGTAACATGATGTAATTATATACTAGTGAGTAATATGATGTGAATATAGGTTAGTGAGAAATATGATGGGATTATATACTAGTGAGTAATATGATGTGAATATAAACTAGTGAGTAATATGATGTGACTATGAACTAGTGAGTAATATGATGGGAATATAAACTAGTGAGTAATATGATGTGACTATAAATTAGTGAGTAATATGATGTAAATATAAACTAGTGAGTAATATAATGTGACTATAAACTACTGAGTAATATGATGTGAATTTAAACTAGTGAGTAATATAATGTGAATATAGACTAGTGAGTAATATGATGTAAATATAAACTAGTGAGTAATGTGATATAAATATAAACTAGTGAGTAATATGATGTGAATATAAACTAGTAAATTATATTATGTAAATATAAACTAGTGAGTAATATGATGTGAATATAAACTAGTGAGTAATATGATGTGAATATAAACTAGTAAATAATATGATGTGACTATAAACTAGTGAGTAATATGATATGAATATAAATGATGTGAATATAAACTAGTGAGTAATATGATGTGACTATAAGCTAGTGAGTAATATGATGTGACTATAAGCTAGTGAGTAATATGATGTGAATATAAACTAGTGAGTAATATCATGTGATTATATACTAGTGAGTAATATGTTATGATTATATACTAGTGAGTAATATGATATAAATATAAACTAGTGAGTAATATGATGTGACTATAAACTAGTGAGTAATATGATGTGATTATATACTAGTGAGCAATATGCTATGATTATATGCTAGTGAGTAATATGATATAAATATAAACTAGTGAGTAATATGATGTGACAATAAACTAGTTAGTAATGTGATGTAAATATAAACTAGTGAGTAATGTGATATAAATATAAACTAGTGAGAAATATGATGTGACTATAAACTAGTGAGTAATATGTTGTGATTATATACTAGTGAGTAATATGTTGTAGTTATATACTAGTTAGTAATATGTTATGATTATATACAAGTGAGTAATATGATATAAATATAAACTAGTAAGTAATAAGATGTGACTATAAACTATATTTACATCACATTACTCACTAGTTTATAGTTACATCATATTACTCACTAATTTATTTCCACATCATATTGCTCACTAGTTTATATTTACATAATATTATTTACTAGTTTATATTCACATAATATTACTCACTAGTTTATATTTATATCACATTACCCACTAGTTTCAATTTACATCACATTACTCACTAAACTATTGAGTGATATAATGTGAATATAAACTAGTAAATAATATTAAGTAAATATAAACTAGTGAGTAATATAATGTGACTATAAACTAGTGAGCAATATGATGTGGAAATAAACTAGTGAATAATATGATGTGACAATAAACTAGTGAATAATATGATGTAAATATATACTAGTGAGTAATATGATGTGAATATAAACTAGTGAGTAATATGATGTGAATATAAACTAGAGAATAATATGATGTGACTATGAACTAGAGAATAATATGCTGTGACTATAATCTAGTGAGTTATATGATGTGAATATAGACTAGTGAGTAATATGATGTAAATATAAACTTTGTGAGTGATATAATGTGGATATACACCAGTGAGTAATATAATGTGAATATAAACTAGTGAGTGATATAATGTGGATATACACCAGTGAGTAATATAATGTGAATATAAACTAGTGAGGAATATGATGTGACTATAGACCAGTGAGTAATGTAATGTGAATATAGACTAACAATGTGAATATACACCAGTGAGTAATATAATATAAATACAGTATATAGACTAGCTGAGTCATATTTAAACTAACAGGTGGTTCAGTACCTTCTTGTTAAATGAGACCGATTGCACAATTTTTGTGTCTTTCTATAGTTTCAGGAGACATATGGGGATGTATTCAGTCTGCAGATTTTCTGGAATAACATGGTGGTTATTAATGGCTACAAGGCTATAGAGGAAGCTCTTCTGCACAAACCAGAGGACATTGCTGACCGGCCCAGATATCCCCTCTGTGAATATTTTGGATATGCTGGGAAGTCTAAAGGCAAGTGATTCCACTAGAAAATATCACCCCAGCACTGGTTCTGATCCAATGGTTTTGTCTGAACAAGAAACATTAACAAACGTTTCAATAGTAATTTGTTTTTAATCCTGGTTCAGTATGTAGTAGAGGTCAGTAAAGCTGCCAGGACCTGACTACAGCTTGTGTTGCATTATATATTTATATCACTATATCACCCTCAACAGGGCTGTTGTTAGCAGAATATGGCAGACTATGGAAGGAGCAGAGAAGATTTGCACTATCTACCTTAAGGAACTTTGGGATGGGCAAGAAGTCACTGGAGGAGAAAGTTGTAGAGGAAGCCGGTCACCTGTGCTCTGCATTTGAGTCTGAGCAAGGTAAGTACCAGACCGAGACTCTCTGTAATTTATACAGTAATCAGATCAGACATTTGGTGCCAGATATGGGCAGAATGCTGTAGTGCAAGCTAAGTGCAAGCTAAGTATTAGTGCAAGCTGAGTATTAGTGCAAGCTGAGTATTAGTGCAAGCTAAGTATTAGTGCAGACTATGTATTAGTGCAAGCTAAGTATTAGTGTAAGCTAAGCAATAGTGCAAGCTAAGTATTAGTGCAAGCTGAGTATTAGTGCAAGATAAGTATTAGTGCATGCTACGTATTAGTGCAAGCTGAGTATTAGTGCAAGCTAAGTATTAGTGCAAGATAAGTTTTAGTGCAGGCTACGTATTAGTGCAAGCTGAGTATTAGTGCAAGCTAAGTATTAGTGCAGGCTACGTTTTAGTGCAGGCTAAGTATTAGTGCAAGCTAAGTATTAGTGTAAGCTAAGCAATAGTGCAAGCTTAGTATTAGTGCAAGCTTAGTATTAGTGCAAGCTGAGTATTAGTGCAAGATAAGTATTAGTGCATGCTACGTATTAGTGCAAGCTGAGTATTAGTGCAAGCTAAGTATTAGTGCAAGATAAGTTTTAGTGCAGGCTACGTATTAGTGCAAGCTGAGTATTAGTGCAAGCTAAGTATTAGTGCAGGCTACGTATTAGTGCAGGCTAAGTATTAGTGCAACCTAAGTATTAGTGTAAGCTAAGCAATAGTGCAAGCTAAGTATTAGTGCAAGCTTAGTATTAGTGCAAGTTGAGTATTAGTGCAAGATAAGTATTAGTGCAGGCTACGTATTAGTGTAAGCTAAGTATTAGTGCAGGCTACGTATTAGTGCAGGCTACATATTAGTGCAGGCTATGTATTAGTGCAAGCTAAGTATTAGTGCAGGCTAAGTATTAGTGCAAGCTTAGTATTAGTGCAAGCTGAGTATTAGTGCAAGCTAAGTATTAGTGCAGGCTAAGTATTAGTGCAAGCTTAGTATTAGTGCAAGCTGAGTATTAGTGCAAGATAAGTTTTAGTGCAGGCTACGTATTAGTGCAGTCTATGTATTAGTGCAAGCTAAGTATTAGTGCAGGCTAAGTATTAGTGCAAGCTTAGTATTAGTGCAAGCTGAGTATTAGTGCAAGCTGAGTATTAGTGCAGGCTACGTATTAGTGCAAGCTAAGTATTAGTGCAGGCTACGTATTAGTTCACGCTAAGTATTAGTGTAAGTTATGTATTAGTGCAAGCTAAGCATTAGTGCAAGCTAACGGCTAGATTTAGAGTTTTGCAGCCAAAGGGGTGCGTTAGCTACGCGTGTTTTTTTCCCCCCGCACCTTTTAAATAACGCTGGTATTGAGAGTTCTCTGAAGGGCTGCGTTAGGCTCCAAAAATGGAGCTTAGAGGCATATTTACCGCCACTTCAACTCTCAATACCAGCGTTGCTTACGGTAGCGGATAGCTGGAAAAACATGCTTGTGCCGCTTCTGGGATTATATGTTTGTGGCAAGTGCGAGCATATTGTCTCTTTAGAAACTCGTATTGGGGATCTGGAGGAACGAATTGCAACACTACATGAAATTCAGACACTTGAAAGGGAAATGGATAGGACTGAGCTGGTTGTTAATGGTTCCAGCAGTGGGAATGGGGAGGATTCAGATGAGGAGACTCCAGGATGTAGCTGGGTCACAGTAAGAGGGCGAAGTAAGCGGAAGAGACAGGC
The DNA here is from genome assembly GCF_027579735.1 of Bombina bombina. Taxonomy (NCBI): domain Eukaryota; kingdom Metazoa; phylum Chordata; class Amphibia; order Anura; family Bombinatoridae; genus Bombina; species Bombina bombina. Next base: position 438,409,194 of record NC_069505.1, on the reverse strand, counting down.
CAGTTCTGAGCTGGTACACCCCAATAGATTTGCAAGATTAAGTGAAGATGTTGGGGATATCAGTTCAGGAGTGGCAGTGTCAGAGAGGGCCGTGTTGCCTAGTATAGTGAACAGTCCTTTAGCTGTGGAAGAGGAGCATACTATGGTGGGCAGTCCTTCAGTCATGGAAGAGGGGCATACAAGTCAGGGCCAGAGGCAGATGTTGGTGGTAGGAGACTCTATTATAAGGAAGGTTGATAGGGTAATTTGTCATCCAGATCCTTTACATAGAACAGTTTGCTGTCTTCCAGGGGCTCGTGTTAGGCATATTGTGGAGCGTATTGATAGATTGTTAGAGGGATGTGGGTCTGATCCTGCAGTCATGGTGCATATTGGTACTAATGAAGGAATCAGTGGGAGATGGAGAGTCCTAAAAAATGACTTCAGGGAGTTAGGTAGCAAGCTTAAAGCAAGGACCTCCAAAGTAATATTTTCTGAGATATTACCAGTGCCGTGTGTTAACTCAGTAAGGCAAAAGGAGCTAAGGTCTGTTAATTCATGGCTAAAAACATGGTGTAAAAATGAGGGGTTTGACTTTTTAGAACACTGGGCTGATTTTTCACTAGGGTACAATTTGTACAGTAAGGATGGATTGCACCTGAATGACATGGGTGCAGGTGTGTTGGGGGAAAGGATGGTAGCACGTTTAGAGAACCTTTTAAACTAGGCAAAGGGGGGGAGGGTCAATTAGAACAAAATAGAACAGAGAGATCAGTGTCTGAATATGTCACTCCCTTAATATCTCAAGGAAGGGATGACTTAAGAAATGTCACATTAGAAAGTATAGAGGAAAGCACACCAAGTAGCAGCAGAAAGCACATGAAAATTAAATGTATGACAACAAATGCAAGAAGCATGACAGGTAAAATGGGGGAGCTGACGCTCTTAGTTGCAGAAGAGGACTGTGATGTTATCAGTATAACTGAAACTTGGTGGGATGATTCACATGACTGGGCAGTTAACTTAGAGGGGTATACATTATTTAGGAGGGACAGGAATAATAAAAGGGGTGGAGGAATTTGCATGTATATTAAACCTAACCTTAAACCTACAATAAGGGAAGATATTTATGATACAAGTGAAAAGAAACACTAAGGGTGTGTTACTACTAGGGGGCGCACAGGACCCTATATGATTATTATGTAAATAGGCTAAGAGAGAAGAGAACAAGATATTACATATAATAACTATAATAAAATATACTATACGGAATAATGTAAACAAATAAGAAACAATTCTTATAAATATGGGACTATGAGAAACATAGGATACAACACAAATAATAACAAATACAGTAATAAGAAATTCCTGAAAGGTTCTTATCTGGAAATACTGTCTTCTTCTGCAATGTTATATAGATGGTAAATGTCCCAATTGGGGTGGGTATAGTCCCAAATGATGAATGTGATCAAATACCAGGATGATCAATGATCAGGAACACCGATGATGACTGGAGTCAGCTACTTTCTCAGGGAAATCAGGATCTAAGAGCAAGTTTTCTCTGTGAAAAAAATCACAAAAAGACAAAGGCGCCTCCTGGTGTAATACAGTTGGTGAAAGAGATTTGTTAGGTAATCAAAAAGGTACTCACAAGTGGAGCAGCACCCAATTGTGCTAAATCAAACAGACTGGGATCTCACAGTGTCCCAGCTCACTGACACTGCAAGGAAACTGGTTTCTCCAATGTCTTGCCGGACTGACAGAGCTCAGACTCTCACAAAGAGGTTTACATAAAACCAAATTTTATTAATAAAATAAAAATCTCAGTGTCTCATGACACTAGATATTAAAAGAACAAGCAACGCGTTTCTCAGACTGCTGTCTGTTTCATCAGGCTTCTCATGATACAAGTGACAATGTAGAGACCCTGTGGGTTGAAATAAAGAGTGGGGGGAAAAATCCTAAAAAAATATTACTAGGAACATGCTACAAGCCTCCCAACATTAGTGACCCGGAGGAAACTCAACTACTTATCCAAATAGGTAAGGCTGCTAATAACAGTGCTGTAATTATGGGAGATTTTAACTACCCTGATATAAACTGGGCCAATGAAACTAGTAATTCAGCTAAGGGGGATAGATTTTTAAATGTTCTCAGGGATAACTTCTTGTCACAATTAATAGAGGAGCCAACTAGGAGTAAAGCTATATTGGATTTAGTGCTATCAAACAATACAGATATAATATCAAACATAGAAGTTAAAGAACATTTGGGTAACAGTGATCATAACATGGTCACATTTGAAATCTCTTTTCATATGCAGTGTTTTAAAGGCTTAACTAAGACTTTTAATTTCAAGAAAGCAAAATTCAACGATTTAAGGAAATCATTAAATAATATAAATTGGGACAATGTATTTTCTAATAAAAATACAGAGGATAAATGGATAATATTTAAAAATTTGTTAAATAAATATACATATCAATACATACCATATGGTTATAAAAATAAAAATAAAAAAACTAAGCCGTTATGGCTAAATAAAAATGTGTTAAGAGAAATTAGGAAAAACGTAGGGCATTTAAATTATTAAAAGAAAATAGTACAGACTCAGCATACAATATTTATAAGGAATGTAACAAAGCATGCAAAAAAGCAATAAAATTAGCCAAAATTGAAAATGAAAAATTAATTGCCAAGGATTCTAAGTCTAACCCTAAAAGGTTCTTTAAGTACATAAATAGCAAAAAATCTAAGAAGGATAATATAGGTACATTAAAATGTGTGGAGGGTAGCATGATAAATAATGACAGGGAGAAGGCTGAGGTACTAAACCAGTTTTTTTCTTCAGTATACACAAGAGAGGAACCATTGAATGATACTTTGGAACAGAATAGAACATGCCAGTCCATACCACTAACTGGGTTTTGTTTAGAGGATATCAGGAAAAAACTAAAAAATATTAAGGTAAATAAAACTCCAGGCCCAGATGGAATACACCCAAGGGTGTTAAGTGAACTTAGCACTGTTATAGACAAACCTTTACTCTTAATTTTTCAAGACTCATTATCCTCAGGCATGGTACCCCAGGATTGGCGTAAAGCTGATGTGGTGCCACTCTTCAAAAAGGGAAGCAGGGATGATCCAGGAAGCGATAGACCAGTTAGTCTGACATCAATAGTGGGGAAGATATTTCAAGGGATTATAAGGGATTATATTGATGAGCATATTTGTGTAAACAAGATTATGAGTTCTAATCAGCATGGCTTTAGGAGAAATAGATCATGTCAAACTAATCTAATTAGATTCTACGAGGAAGTAAGTAAAAATATAGATAAAGGGGAATCAGTTGATGTGATATACTTAGATTTTGCAAAGGCATTTGATACAGTGCCACATGAGAGATTAATGCACAAAATTAAGGGACTGGGAATAGCTGAAAATGTTAGCTCATGGATAAATAACTGGATAAAAGATAGGGAGCAACGAGTAGTAGTAAATGGATCATACTCAGATTGGACAAAGGTAATCAGTGGCGTCCCCCAGGGATCAGTACTGGGCCCTGTTCTTTTTAATATTTTTATAAATGACTTGGAGCAAGGATTAAATAGCGACATCTCTATTTTTGCAGATGATACTAAGTTAAGTAAGGTCATTAGGTCAGAGCAGGACGAACTCTCTTTACAAAGGGATTTGCTAAAATTAGAACTATGGGCAAGTGAATGGAAAATGAGATTTAATACGGAAAAATGTAAGGTTCTACATTTTGGAAGTAAAAATAAGCAGGCTACGTATTTTTTAAATGGGACAAGACTTAGCCAAACACAGGAGGAAAGGGATTTGGGAGTAGTAATAGATAACAAGCTAAAGATGAGTGCACAATGCAGGGCAGCGGCTTCAAAGGCTAATAAGATACTAGCATGTATTAAAAGGGGCATTGATTCAAGGGAGGAAAGCATAATTCTGTCATTATATAAAGCCCTGGTAAGACCTCACCTTGAGTTTGGAGTGCAGTTCTGGGGACCGATTGCTAAAAAAGATATTGCAGAACTAGAAAAAGTTCAGAGAAGGGCCACAAAGCTAATAAGGGGATTGAAGAAATTGACCTATGAGGAGAGGCTAGCCAAACTGGGTCTGTTCTCTTTAGAAAAAAGGCGCTTGAGAGGTGACATGATTACTTTATATAAATATATTCAAGGCCCATATACAGAGATGGCAGAAGCTCTTTTTATTCCAAGAAAATTGTTTCTGACAAGAGGTCATAATTTAAGGTTGGAGGAAAGGAGATTTAATCTCCTGCAACGGAAACGTTTTTTCACTGTAAGAGCAATAAAATTGTGGAACTCATTACCAAAGGAGGTAGTGAATGCCAATACCATAGATTCATTTAAAAATAGTCTGGATACATTTCTGTATATAAACAAAATTCATGGATATGATTGCTAGTATTAAATGGGTCACATTTTAATGGGGTTATTTAAGCTTAACTGGAGCTTTTTGTAAGTATTTTAGATTTGTATAGGTTGAACTCGATGGACTTCAGTCTTTTTTCAACCTTATCTACTATGTTACTATGTTAAACAATGGGTCAGTTTGTGTTGAAAAAAAACCTGCAAAAAAGCAGCGTTAAGCTCCCAACGCAGCCCCATTGTTTCCTATGGGGAAACACTTTCTAAGTCTGCACCTAACACCCTAACATGAACCCCGAGTCTAAACACCCCATAACCTTACACTCATTAACCCCTAATCTGCCGCCCCCGCTATCGCTGACCCCTGCATTTTATTATTAACCCCTAATCTGCCGCTCCGGACACCGCCGCCACCTACATTATACATATGTACCCCTAATCTGCTGCCCCTAACATCGCTGACCCCTATATTATATTTATTAACCCCTAATCTGCCCCCCCAACATCGCCGCTACTTTACCTACACTTATTAACCCCTAATCTTCCAACCGGACCTCGCCGCCACTATAATAAATGTATTAACCCCTAAACCGCCGCACTCCCACCTCGCAAACCCTATAATAAAATGTATAAACCCCAAATCTGCCCTCCCTAACATCGCCGACACCTAACTTCAAGTATTAACCCCTAATCTGCCGACCGGACCTCGCCGCTACTCTAATAAATGTATTAACCCCTAAAGCTAAGTCTAACCCTAGCCCTAACACCCCCCCTAAATTAAATATAATTTTTATCTAACTAAATAAATTAAATATTATTAACTAAAGTCTTCCTATTTAAAACTAAATACTTACCTGTAAAATAAACCCTAATATAGCTACAATATAATATATATAGGCCTATATATATATAATATATTATAGGCCTTTCCAGTCAAACACCTTGTGATATACCATATACCTTTTAACCCTTATAAAATATTTTCTTTATATGAATATTTTATTATTAGATCATGTATATATGATTGTAATAGTTTTTTTTATGTATTTATGTTGTTAAGTGCTACTTTTATTTTAGTCCTAACCCTTACATGAGGTCTTCAGTCGTTCTAACCTGATGAGCGAAAATTTAAATTGCACTCGGCAGTAAACTTTTACTTTCAACTTTAAATATCGCAACTGTGCCAACATTAGTGCAACAGTTGTAATCTAGCCTCATATGTGTATGGCTTAGTATGTCTGAAACATCTAAAGAATATCCCATATGTGTATGGTTTAGTATGTCTGAATTTCTCTGAAACATCTAAAGAATATCCCATATTTGTATGGTTTAGTATGTCTGAAACATCTAAAGAATATCCCATATGTGTATGGTTTAGTATGTCTGAAACATCTAAAGAATATCCCATAAGTGTATGGTTAGTATGTCTGAAACATCTAAAGAATATCCCATTTGTGTATGGTTTAGTATGTCTGAAACATCTAAAGAATATCCCATATGTGATTGGTTTAGTATGTCTGAAACATCTAAGGAATATCCCATATGGGTATGGTTTAGTATGTCTGAAACATCTAAAGAATATCCCATATGCGTATGGTTTAGTATGTCTGAAACATCTAAAGAATATCCCATATGTGTATGGTTTAGTATACAAAAAATTCAAGCAGCACCTCCACTTGTACAAAGATATCTGTTTTTATTGTACCAAGACACAAAAATCCATAACGTTTCGGGCTCAAATGCCCTTAATCATATGACTTTACTATACAACACACCTCTCCTAAATACCCTATACCACAGGTGTTGTTAATTACATCCTTAACTAATATCAAAATTTAACATCTCAGTATAAATGCCACCTAGTGGTCTGTATATAAAATTACACACAATATACTTTTCCTAAACAAGTCTAACAGTGCTACATATATGCAATGAAGTATACAAAAACACTTTTTTTTACAGAATTTTTTTTACAGAATATTCTCATATTTCACAGAATAGTTACAAGTCTAGAGGACTGGGTTTCTTCTTCATAATGTTTATAATGAGGGGGAAAGTAGAATCTGGAAAAAATTAAAAGACAATTTAGAGAAAAATACTAAGATCCATTTCACGATTCATACACTTTGGAAAAATACAGTCTAGCCTATAGATCCACATAGATTCTCTTCTCTTTAAAATTAACTCTCTATTCCCTCCTCTCCGTGGGACAGGAACATGGTCTATAATTTGAAATTTCAATTGTGCTATTGAGTGTCCTTTGGATAAAAAATGATTAGAGACTGGGGCATTTAAATCTTTGCACCTTATATTAGATTTGTGTTGGATAATTCTATCTCTTACCCTCTGGGTAGTCTCGCCGATGTAGATCCACCCACATGGGCATTTAACAAGATGAATGACGTAACAAGAGTTACATGTTAAAAAAGTATTAATTTTATACACTTTGCCTGTGTGTGGATGTACAAATGTAGAACCCTTTATCATATTGTTGCAATTCACACAACCTAAACAAGGGTAGCAACCCAGATTTCTCCCAGTGATAAAGCTTTGTTTCTGTTTTTTACTGCCAATATCAGCCCTCACCAATCTATCTTTAATACTGGAGCCTTTCCTATAAGCAGACATAGGGCTATCTATAAATGATTGTATACCTGGATGACATTCTTTCAACATAAACCAATATTTATTAACAATCTTTTTTATCTTTGAGCTATTGTATGGTTTAGTATGTCTGAAACATCTAAAGAATATCCCATATGTGTATGGTTTAGTATGTCTGAAACATCTAAAGAATATCCCATATGTGTATGGTTAGTATGTCTGAAACATCTAAAGAATATCCCATTTGTGTATGGTTTAGTATGTCTGAAACATCTAAGGAATATCCCATATGTGTATTGTTTAGTATGTCTGAAACATCTAAACAATATCCCATATGTGTATGGTTTAGTATGTCTGAAACATCTAAAGAATATCCCATATGTGTATGGTTTAGTATGTCTGAAACATCTAAAGAATATCCCATATGTGTATGGTTTAGTATGTCTGAAAAATCTAAGGAATATCCCATATGTGTATGGTTAGTATGTCTGAAACATCTAAAGAATATCCCATATGTGTATGGTTTAGTATGTCTGAAACATCTAAAGAATATTCCATATGTGTATGGTTTAGTATGTCTGAAACATCTAAAGAATATCCCATATGTGTCTGGTTTATTATGTCTGAAACATCTAAGGAATATCCCATATGTGTATGGTTTAGTATGTCTGAAACATCTAAAGAATATCCCATATGTGTATGGTTTAGTATGTCTGAAAAATCTAAGGAATATCCCATATGTGTATGGTTAGTATGTCTGAAACATCTAAAGAATATCCCATATGTGTATGGTTTAGTATGTCTGAAACATCTAAAGAATATTCCATATGTGTATGGTTTAGTATGTCTGAAACATCTAAAGAATATCCCATATGTGTCTGGTTTAGTATGTCTGAAACATCTAAGGAATATCCCATATGTGTATGGTTTAGTATGTCTGAAACATCTAAGGAATATCCCATATGTGTCTGGTTTAGTATGTCTGAAACATCTAAGGAATATCCCATATGTGTATGGTTTATTATGTCTGAAACATCTAAGGAATATCCCATATGTGTATGGTTAGTATGTCTGAAACATCTAAGGAATATCCCATATGTGTATGGTTTATTATGTCTGAAACATCTAAGGAATATCCCATATGTGTATGGTTAGTATGTCTGAAACATCTAAGGAATATCCCATATGTGTATGGTTAGTATGTCTGAAACATCTAAGGAATATCCCATATTTGTATGGTTTAGTATGTCTGAAACATCTAAGTAATATCCCATATGTGTATGGTTTAGTATGTCTGAAACATCTAAAGAATATCCCATATGTGTATGGTTTAGTATGTCTGAAACATCTAAAGAATATCCCATATGTGTATGGTTTAGTATGTCTGAAACATCTAAAGAATATCCCATATGTGTATGGTTTAATATGTCTGAAACATCTAAGGAATATCCCACATGTGTATGGTTAGTATGTCTGAAACATCTAAAGAATATCCCATATGTGTATGGTTTAGTATGTCTGAAACATCTAAAGAATATGCCATATGTGTATGGTTTAGTATGTCTGAAACATCTAAAGAATATCCCATATGTGTATGGTTAGTTTGTCTGAAACATCTAAAGAATATCCCATATGTGTCTGGTTTAGTATGTCTGAAACATCTAAGGAATATCCCATATCTGTATGGTTTAGTATGTCTGAAACATCTAAGGAATATCCCATATGTGTATGGTTTAGTATGTCTGAAACATCTAAGGAATATCCCATATGTGTATGGTTTAGTATGTCTGAAACATCTAAGGAATATCCCATATGTTTATGGTTAGTATGTCTGAAACATCTAAGGAATATCATATATGTGTATGGTTTAGTATGTCTGAAACATCTAAGGAATATCCCATATGTGTATGGTTTAGTATGTCTAAAACATCTAAAGAATATCCCATATGTGTATGGTTTAGTATGTCTAAAACATCTAACGAATATCCTATATGTGTATGGTTTAGTATGTCTAAAACATCTAAAGAATATCCCATATGTGTATGGTTAGTATGTCTGAAACATCTAAGGAATATCCCATATGTGTATGGTTTAGTATGTCTGAAACATCTAAAGAATATCCCATATGTGTATGGTTAGTATGTCTGAAACATCTAAGGAATTTCCCATATGTGTATGGTTAGTATGTCTGAAACATCTAAGCAATATCCCATATGTGTATGGTTAGTATGTCTGAAACATCTAAGGAATATCCCATATGTGTATGGTTAGTATGTCTGAAACATCTAAGGAATATCCCATATGTGTATGGTTTAGTATGCCTGAAACATCTAAGGAATATACCATATGTGTATGGTTTAGTATGTCTGAAACATCTAAAGAATATTCAATATGTGTATGGTTTAGTATGTCTGAAACATCTAAAGAATATTCAATATGTGTATGGTTTAGTATGCCTGAAACATCTAAAGAATATTCAATATGTGTATGGTTTAGTATGTCTGAAACATCTAAGGAATATCCTATATGTGTATGGTTTAGTATGTCTGAAACATCTAAAGAATATTCAATATGTGTATGGTTTAGAATGTCTGAAACATCTAAAGAATATCCCATATGTGTGTGGTTTAGTATGCCTGAAACATCTAAAGAATATCCTATATGTGTATGGTTTAGAATGTCTGAAACATCTAAAGAAGATCCTGTATGACGATATATTGATGACATGCGATGATGGTACCGCCTGAAGAGTGTATTTTCCTTTAATTTCCTGCAGGTGGTCCGTTTAACCCGCACTTCCTGGTATATAACGCTGTCAGCAACGTCATCTGCTCGATCACATTTGGGGAGAGGTTTGAATATGATGACGACAAGTTCCAGAGGCTGCTGAAGCTTTTTGTGCAGACCCTAAAGAATGAATCTGGACCCCTCGCTATGGTGAGACATAGAGAAGAGGCTGTGAAGAAGAGAGGAACAGTAAAATAACTATAAATACCTCAGAATGTTCAAATTAGTGAGAAACAGAATCATATTGTGAATAGAAATATTAAAGGGACAGTGATCTGTAAAATTGGTTTCCCCTAAATGTGCTCCCAATGACCTGTTATACCAGCTGCAGACACCTTAAACTTCTTATGACTGAAAAGATTGTGTTGAACACAGTCACCTATAACATATAGTTACATATGACATAGATACAGTGTAGCTATAGCATGATTGGCATTTCTATACATATGATACATTTATAAGACTGACTTACATATATAAGACTCAGAACTTTGCAAACCACAAAGGTTTATAGTGTCACTTACAGCAAATAGCTTGTTATCTCCAAAGCAAACACACTACAGTGCTAACTCCTGATTACAGAAGAGGTTTGTACATAAATGCTTGTGATTTGTATGTGGGATCACACATTACACACCCTGTTTATGTCCCAGTTGCTGAACGAGGTCCCCTTCTTGCTGAGGGTCCCAGGACTCGCTAACAAGGTTCTGTTGCCTGAGATACAGACACTTCATATTCTCCAGGAGATCGTGACTGAGCACAAGAGAACACGGGACCCAGAGCACTGCCGAGACTTTATTGATGCCTATTTGCAGGAGATGGAGAAAGTGAGTCTTATTTTACATTTTACGAAGGATCACAATTAGATATTTACACATAAAAACATGGGGAAAATTCACTTCATGGTCTCTCAGCTGCTTAGATTAACTGTTAAAACTAGTGATAGTGAGGTCAGTGGAGTTAGATAGGCATCAAATGAATAGAATACTGGTGGGGCTGAGATGAGCTTTAGAAAATCAGCTGCCTGCAATAACATAGGGACCAGTGAGGCTGAAGGGAGCTTTAGTCAATCAGGTACATAGAATAACATAGAGACAAGTGAGACTGGAGCGAGCTTTAGTGAATCAGTTACAATAACATAGGGACAGGTGAGGCTGGAGGGAACTTTAGTGAATTAGGTACATATAATAACATAGGGACAGGTGAGGCTGGAGGGAACTTTAGTGAATTAGGTACATATAAAAACATAGGGACAGGTGAGGCTGGAGGGAACTTTAGTGAATCAGATACATAGAATAACATAAGGACAGGTGAGGCTGGAGGGAGCTTTAGTGAATCAGATACATAGAATAACATAGGGACAGGAGAGACTGGAGGGAGCTTTAGTGAATCAGGTACATATAATAACATAGGGACAGGTGAGGCTGGAGGGAACTTTAGTGAATCAGATACATAGAATAACATAAGGACAGGTGAGGCTGGAGGGAGCTTTAGTGAATCAGATACATAGAATAACATAGGGACAGGTGAGGCTGGAGGAGGGTTAGTGAATCTGTTCCATAGAATAACATAGGGAGAGGTGAGGCTGCAGGGAGCTTTAGTGAATCAGATACATAGAATAAATCATGAATATCTGCATATCCTCTACTTGGTGAATAGAATTTCCGTGACTTTTGGTTGATTTGTAGTCTAGTTACACTGATGTATGATGGATATTACATACAAGTTTATGCTTTAACAGAACTTAGATCGGCTACTACTTCTTCCCTCAGCAGATTTGCAGGATGGGTGCTGATTGCAGTGACTGCGCCATCAGTAGATCAGATGGGTGCTGATTGCAGTGACTACACCATCAGTAGATCAGATGGGTGCTGATTGCGGTGACTACGCCATTAGTAGATCAGATGGGTGCTGATTGCAGTGACTGCGCCATCAGCAGATCAGATGGGTGCTGATTGCGGTGACTGCCCCATCAGTAGATCAGATGGGTGCTGATTGCAGTGACTGCGCCATCAGTAGATCAGATGGGTGCTGATTGCAGTGACTACACCATCAGCAGATCAGATGGGGGCAGATTGCAGTGACTGCACCATCAGCAGATCAGATGGGTGCTGATTGCAGTGACTGTGCCATCAGTAGATCAGATGGGTGCTGATTGCAGTGACTGCGCCATCAGTAGATCAGATGGCTGCTGATTGCAGTGACTGCGCCATCAGTAGATCAGATGGGTGCTGATTGCAGTGACTGCGCCATCAGTAGATCAGATGGGTGCTAATTGTGACTGCGCCATCAGCAGATCAGATGGGTGCAGATTGCAGTGACTGCACTATCAGAAGATCAGATGGGTGCTGATTGCAGTGACTGCGCCATTAGTAGATCAGATGGGTGCTGATTGCAGTGACTGCACCATCAGTAGATCAGATGGGTGCTGATTGCAGTTACTGCGTCATCAGTAGATCAGATGGGTGCTGATTGCAGTGACTGCGCCATCAGTAGATCAGATGGGTGCTGATTGCGGTGACTACGCCATTAGTAGATCAGATGGGTGCTGATTGCAGTGACTGCGCCATCAGCAGATCAGATGGGTGCTGATTGCAGTGACTGCGCCATCAGTAGATCAGATGGGTGCTGATTGCGGTGACTGCCCCATCAGTAGATCAGATGGGTGCTGATTGCAGTGACTGCGCCATCAGCAGATCAGATGGGTGCTAATTGTGACTGTGCCATCAGCAGATCAGATGGGTGCAGATTGCAGTGACTGCACCATCAGCAGATCAGATGGGTGCTGATTGCAGTGACTGCGCCATCAGCAGATCAGATGGGTGCTGATTGCAGTGACTGCACCATCAGTAGATCAGATGGGTGCTGATTGCAGTTACTGCGTCATCAGTAGATCTGATGGGTGCTGATTGCAGTGACTGCACCATCAGTAGATCAGATGGGTGCTGATTGCAGTTACTGCGTCATCAGTAGATCAGATGGGTGCTGATTGCAGTGACTGCGCCATCAGTAGATCAGATGGGTGCTGATTTCGGTGACTACGCCATTAGTAGATCAGATGGGTGCTGATTGCAGTGACTGCACCATCAGTAGATCAGATGGGTGCTGATTGCAGTGACTGTGCCATCAGTAGATCAGATGGGTGCTGATTGCAGTGACTGCGCCATCAGTAGATCAGATGGGTGCTGATTGCAGTGACTGCGCCATCAGTAGATCAGATGGGTGATGATTGCAGTGACTGCGCCATCAGTAGATCAGATGGGTGCTGATTGCAGTGACTGCGCCATCAGTAGATCAGATGGGTGCTGATTGCAGTGACTGCCCCATCAGTAGATCAGATGGGTGCTGATTGCAGTGACTGCGCCATCAGTAGATCAGATGGGTGCTGATTGCAGTGACTGCACCATCAGTAGATCAGATGGGTGCTGATTGCAGTGACTGCACCATCAGTAGATCAAATGGGTGCTGATTGCAGTGACTGCCCCATCAGTAGATCAGATGGGTGCTGATTGCAGTGACTGCCCCATCAGTAGATCAGATGGGTGCTGATTGCAGTGACTGCCCCATCAGTAGATCAGATGGGTGCTGATTGCAGTGACTGCGCCATCAGTAGATCAGATGGGTGCTGATTGCAGTGACTGCGCCATCAGCAGATCAGATATATGCTGATTGCAGTAACTGCGCCATCAGTAGATCAGATGGGTGCTGATTGCAGTGACTGCACCATCAGCAGATCAGATGGGTGCTAATTACAGTGACTGCGCCATCAGTAGATCAGATGGGTGCTGATTGCAGTGACTGTGACATCAGTAGATCAGATGGATGCTGATTGCAGTGACTGTGCCATCAGTAGATCAGATGGGTGCTAATTGTGACTGTGCCATCAGCAGATCAGATGGGTGCAGATTGCAGTGACTGCACCATCAGCAGATCAGATGGGTGCTGATTGCAGTGACTGCGCCATCAGCAGATCAGATGGGTGCTGATTGCAGTGACTGCGCCATCAGTAGATCAGATGGGTGCTGATTGCAGTGACTGCACCATCAGTAGATCAGATGGGTGCTGATTACAGTGACTGAGCCATCAGTAGATCAGATGGGTGCTGATTGCAGTGACTGTGCCATCAGTAGATCAGATGGGTGCTGATTGCAGTGACTGCGCCATCAGTAGATCAGATGGGTGCTAATTGTGAATGCGCCATCAGTAGATCAGATGGGTGCTGATTGCAGTGACTGCACCATCAGTAGATCAGATGGGTGCTGATTACAGTGACTGAGCCATCAGTAGATCAGATGGGTGCTGATTGCAGTGACTGTGCCATCAGTAGATCAGATGGGTGCTGATTGCAGTGACTGCGCCATCAGTAGATCAGATGGGTGCTGATTGTGACTGCACCATCAGTAGATCAGATGGGTGCTGATTGTGACTTCGCAATCAGTAGATCAGATGGGTGCTGATTGCAGTGACTGCAACATCAGTAGATCAGATGGATGCTGATTGCAGTGACTGTGCCATCAGTAGATCAGATGGGTGCTAATTGTGACTGTGCCATCAGCAGATCAGATGGGTGCAGATTGCAGTGACTGCGCCATCAGTAGATCAGATGGGTGCTGATTGCAGTAACTGCGCCATCAGTAGATCAGATGGGTGCTGATTGCAGTGACTGCACCATCAGCAGATCAGATGGGTGCTGATTACAGTGACTGCGCCATCAGTAGATCAGATGGGTGCTGATTGCAGTGACTGCAACATCAGTAGATCAGATGGATGCTGATTGCAGTGACTGTGCCATCAGTAGATCAGATGGGTGCTAATTGTGACTGTGCCATCAGCAGATCAGATGGGTGCAGATTGCAGTGACTGCGCCATCAGTAGATCAGATGGGTGCTGATTGCAGTGACTGCGCCATCAGTAGATCAGATGGGTGCTGATTGCGGTGACTACGCCATTAGTAGATCAGATGGGTGCTGATTGCAGTGACTGCACCATCAGTAGATCAGATGGGTGCTGATTGCAGTGACTGTGCCATCAGTAGATCAGATGGGTGCTAATTGCAGTGACTGCGCCATCAGTAGATCAGATGGGTGCTGATTGCAGTGACTGCGCCATTAGTAGATCAGATGGGTGCTGATTGCAGTGACTGCACCATCAGTAGATCAGATGGGTGCTGATTGCAGTTACTTCGTCATCAGTAGATCAGATGGGTGCTGATTGCAGTGACTGCGCCATCAGTAGATCAGATGGGTGCTGATTGCGGTGACTACGCCATTAGTAGATCAGATGGGTGCTGATTGCAGTGACTGCACCATCAGTAGATCAGATGGGTGCTGATTGCAGTGACTGTGCCATCAGTAGATCAGATGGGTGCTGATTGCAGTGACTGCGCCATCAGTAGATCAGATGGGTGCTGATTGCAGTGACTGCGCCATCAGTAGATCAGATGGGTGCTGATTGCAGTGACTGCACCATCAGCAGATCAGATGGGTGCTGATTACAGTGACTGCGCCATCAGTAGATCAGATGGGTGCTGATTGCAGTGACTGCGACATCAGTAGATCAGATGGATGCTGATTGCAGTGACTGTGCCATCAGTAGATCAGATGGGTGCTAATTGTGACTGTGCCTTCAGCAGATCAGATGGGTGCAGATTGCAGTGACTGCACCATCAGCAGATCAGATGGGTGCTGATTGCAGTGACTGCGCCATCAGCAGATCAGATGGGTGCTGATTGCAGTGACTGCACCATCAGTAGATCAGATGGGTGCTGATTGCAGTTACTGCGTCATCAGTAGATCAGATGGGTGCTGATTGCAGTGACTGCACCATCAGTAGATCAGATGGGTGCTGATTGCAGTTACTGCGTCATCAGTAGATCAGATGGGTGCTGATTGCAGTGACTGCGCCATCAGTAGATCAGATGGGTGCTGATTTCGGTGACTACGCCATTAGTAGATCAGATGGGTGCTGATTGCAGTGACTGCACCATCAGTAGATCAGATGGGTGCTGATTGCAGTGACTGTGCCATCAGTAGATCAGATGGGTGCTGATTGCAGTGACTGCGCCATCAGTAGATCAGATGGGTGCTGATTGCAGTGACTGCGCCATCAGTAGATCAGATGGGTGATGATTGCAGTGACTGCACCATCAGTAGATCAAATGGGTGCTGATTGCAGTGACTGCCCCATCAGTAGATCAGATGGGTGCTGATTGCAGTGACTGCCCCATCAGTAGATCAGATGGGTGCTGATTGCAGTGACTGCCCCATCAGTAGATCAGATGGGTGCTGATTGCAGTGACTGCGCCATCAGTAGATCAGATGGGTGCTGATTGCAGTGACTGCGCCATCAGCAGATCAGATATGTGCTGATTGCAGTAACTGCGCCATCAGTAGATCAGATGGGTGCTGATTGCAGTGACTGCACCATCAGCAGATCAGATGGGTGCTGATTACAGTGACTGCGCCATCAGTAGATCAGATGGGTGCTGATTGCAGTGACTGCGACATCAGTAGATCAGATGGATGCTGATTGCAGTGACTGTGCCATCAGTAGATCAGATGGGTGCTAATTGTGACTGTGCCATCAGCAGATCAGATGGGTGCAGATTGCAGTGACTGCACCATCAGCAGATCAGATGGGTGCTGATTGCAGTGACTGCGCCATCAGCAGATCAGATGGGTGCTGATTGCAGTGACTGCGCCATCAGTAGATCAGATGGGTGCTGATTGCAGTAACTGCACCATCAGTAGATCAGATGGGTGCTGATTACAGTGACTGAGCCATCAGTAGATCAGATGGGTGCTGATTGCAGTGACTGTGCCATCAGTAGATCAGATGGGTGCTGATTGCAGTGACTGCGCCATCAGTAGATCAGATGGGTGCTAATTGTGAATGCGCCATCAGTAGATTAGATGGGTGCTGATTGCAGTGACTGCACCATCAGTAGATCAGATGGGTGCTGATTACAGTGACTGAGCCATCAGTAGATCAGATGGGTGCTGATTGCAGTGACTGTGCCATCAGTAGATCAGATGGGTGCTGATTGCAGTGACTGCGCCATCAGTAGATCAGATGGGTGCTGATTGTGACTGCACCATCAGTAGATCAGATGGGTGCTGATTGTGACTTCGCAATCAGTAGATCAGATGGGTGCTGATTGTGACTGCGCAATCAGTAGATCAGATGGGTGCTGATTGTGACTGCACCATCAGTAGATTAGATGGGTGCTGATTGTGACTGCGCAATCAGTAGATCAGATGGGTGCTGATTACAGTGACTGCGCCATCAGTAGATCAGATGGGTGCTGATTGTGACTGCACCATCAGTAGATCAGATGCGTGCTGATTACAGTGACTGCGCAATCAGTAGATCAGATGGGTGCTGATTGTGACTGCACCATCACTAGATCAGATGGGTGCTGATTGTGATTGCACCATCAGTAGATCAGATGGGTGCTGATTGTGACTGCGCCATCAGTAGATCAGATGGGTGCTGATTGCAGTGACTGCCCCATCAGTAGATCAGATGGGTGCTGATTGCAGTGACTGCGCCATCAGTAGATCAGATGGGTGCTGATTGCAGTGACTGCCCCATCAATAGATCAGATGGGTGCTGATTGCAGTGACTGCGCCATCAGTAGATCAGATGGGTGCTGATTGCAGTGACTGTGCCATCAGTAGATCAGATGGGTGCTGATTGTGATTGCACCATCAGTAGATCAGATGGGTGCTGATTGTGACTGCACCATCAGCAGATCAGATGGGTGCTGATTGCAGTGACTGCGCCATCAGCAGATCAGATGGGTGCTGATTGCAGTGACTGCGCCATCAGTAGATCAGATGGGTGCTGATTGCAGTGACTGCACCATCAGTAGATCAGATGGGTGCTGATTACAGTGACTGAGCCATCAGTAGATCAGATGGGTGCTGATTGCAGTGACTGTGCCATCAGTAGATCAGATGGGTGCTGATTGCAGTGACTGCGCCATCAGTAGATCAGATGGGTGCTAATTGTGAATGCACCATCAGTAGATCAGATGGGTGCTGATTGCAGTGACTGCACCATCAGTAGATCAGATGGGTGCTGATTACAGTGACTGAGCCATCAGTAGATCAGATGGGTGCTGATTGCAGTGACTGTGCCATCAGTAGATCAGATGGGTGCTGATTGCAGTGACTGCGCCATCAGTAGATCAGATGGGTGCTGATTGTGACTGCACCATCAGTAGATCAGATGGGTGCTGATTGTGACTTCGCAATCAGTAGATCAGATGGGTGCTGATTGTGACTGCGCAATCAGTAGATCAGATGGGTGCTGATTGTGACTGCACCATCAGTAGATTAGATGGGTGCTGATTGTGACTGCGCAATCAGTAGATCAGATGGGTGCTGATTACAGTGACTGCGCCATCAGTAGATCAGATGGGTGCTGATTGTGACTGCACCATCAGTAGATCAGATGCGTGCTGATTACAGTGACTGCGCAATCAGTAGATCAGATGGGTGCTGATTGTGACTGCACCATCACTAGATCAGATGGGTGCTGATTGTGACTGCACCATCAGTAGATCAGATGGGTGCTGATTGTGACTGCGCCATCAGTAGATCAGATGGGTGCTGATTGCAGTGACTGCCCCATCAGTAGATCAGATGGGTGCTGATTGCAGTGACTGCGCCATCAGTAGATCAGATGGGTGCTGATTGCAGTGACTGCCCCATCAATAGATCAGATGGGTGCTGATTGCAGTGACTGCCCCATCAATAGATCAGATGGGTGCTGATTGCAGTGACTGCGCCATCAGTAGATCAGATGGGTGCTGATTGCAGTGACTGTGCCATCAGTAGATCAGATGGGTGCTGATTGTGATTGCACCATCAGTAGATCAGATGGGTGCTGATTGTGACTGCGCCATCAGTAGATCAGATGGGTGCTGATTGCAGTGACTGCCCCATCAGTAGATCAGATGGGTGCTGATTGCAGTGACTACGCCATCAGTAGATCAGATGGGTGCTGATTGCAGTAACTGCCCCATCAGTAGATCAGATGGGTGCTGATTGCAGTGACTGCGCCATCAGTAGATCAGATGGGTGCTGATTGTGACTGCGCCATCAGTAGATCAGATGGGTGCTGATTGTGATTGCACCATCAGTAGATCAGATGGGTGCTGATTGTGACTGCGCCATCAGTAGATCAGATGGTGATGTGGTTCTTTTCCTGTGTGTTATTTAAACAGGTAAAGGGAGATGAGGAGAGCAGCTTCAATGAGAAGAATCTGCTGTTGACCACATTGGACTTATTTAGTGCGGGCACAGAGACCACCTCTGCCACCCTCAGATGGTCCCTACTCTTCATGCTCCTTTACCCTGAGGTGCAGGGTGAGTGTTCCCCGGTTTGTAACAAACATATTTCACTGTATTGACCCTTTCCACCCACCCAGCCTAACTCTATATTTTATGTTCAACAAGAAAAAGTCCACAAGGAAATTGACCAAGTTATTGGAAGGAACATGAGACCCACAATGGGTGATCAGTTAAAAATGCCGTACACCAATGCCGTGATCCATGAAGTCCAACGTTATGGTGATATTTCTCCTTTAGCCGTGCCACACAGGACCTACAGAGACACAGAGATCCAAGGGTTTTACATTCCAAAGGTACGAACCTGACTACTGCCCTTCCCGCTTCTGTGTCACCAATGCAGATGACTGTCTAGGGACAACCTGAAAGTCTGACACCTTTATCTTTATTGCAGCTGGTGACGGGTTAGCATGCAAGTGAAAACAGATGTTTGTTTTTTAGCATGCACCATTGACATCTATGGGGACAAGAAGTTAAAGCGGTTGTAGTATCCCAAATCCTTATGTTAGTGCTCCCGCTGTATTTCGCTCTTGTGCTAACTTTTTACTTTCAACTTGTAATAAGCGCACTAATGCGGCCACAATACATTTTTACTTTTAGTGTAGTTAGAGCGTGAGCGAAAAATAATTATTGTGTAATCTGGCCCATGATTGGTAACAGACAACACCTAGCCTGCCATATAGGAAAGTAAAGCATAAAATTCATACCAATACCAAACCAAACACCTGAACTGCTCCCTAATCCCCTCTGTACAAGTCCCCTAACATTAACTCTTTTGCTGCTGGTCTGATAAGCAAATTAAGCTAACCGTTCAGTGTTACTGGCCATGGCCAATAAATGTAAAGTATCTGTGTTTTAGTAAAAATTTTAGTCTACAGAGTCAGACTCATGCGCATAACATTAGTTTTATCTACAGACTTGGGCCGGTAACATTAGTTTTGTCTACAGACTTGGGCCGGTAACATTAGTTTTGTCTACAGACTTGGGCCGGTAACATTAGTTTTATCTACAGACTTGGACCGGTAACATTAGTTTTGTCTAAAGACTTAGGTCGGTATGGTAACAGTTTTATCTACAGACTTGTGCCAGTAACATTAGTTTTATCTACAGACTTGGGCGTATAAGATTAGTTTTATCTACAGACTTGGGCGTGTAACATTAGTTTTGTCTACAGACTTGGGCATGTAACATTAGTTTTGTCTACAGACTTGGGTGTGTAACATTAGTTTTGTCTACAGACTTGGGCGTGCAACATTAATTTTATCTACAGACTTAGGCCGGTAACATTAGGTTTGTCTACAGACTTGGGCCGGTAACATTAGGTTTGTCTATAGACTTGGGCCGGTAACATAAGTTTTGTCTACAGGCTTAGGCCGGTAACATTAGTTTTATCTACAGACTTGGGCCGGTAACATTAGTTTTGTCTACAGACTTGGGCCAGCAACATTAGTTTTGTCTACAGACTTGGGCCAGTAACATTAGTTTTATCTACAGACTTCGGCGTGTAACATTAGTTTTATCTACAGACTTGGGCGTGTAACATTAGTTTTGTCTACAGACTTGGGCCGGTAACATTAGTGTTGTCTACAAACTTGGGCCAGGACATAAGTTTTTTTTACATCCTTGGGCCGGTAACATTAGTTTTGTCTACAGACTTGGGCCGGTAACATTAGTTTTGTCTACAGACTTGGGCCGGAAACATTAGTTTTGTCTATAGACTTGGGCCAGTAACATTAGTTTTATCTACAGACTTGGGCCGGTAACATTAGTTTTATCTACAGACTTGGGCCAGTAACATTAGTTTTATCTACAGACTTAGGCCGGTAAAATTAGTTTTATCTACAGACTTGGGCCGGTAACATTAGTTTTGTCTACAGACTTGGGCCGGTAACATTAGTTTTGTCTACAGACTTGGGCCGGTAACATTAGTTTTATCTACAGACTTGTGCCGGTAACATTAGTTTTGTCTAAAGACCAACAGCTAGATTTGGAGTTTGGCGGCCAAGGGGGTGTGTTAGCTATGCGGGCTTTTTTCTGGCCGCAGCATAAAAATAACTCTGGTATCGAGAGTCCAAAAAAATGCTGCGTTAGGCTCCAAAAAAGGAGCGTAGAGCATTTTTACCGCAAATGCAACTCTCGATACCAGAGTTGCTTACAGACGCGGCCAGCCTCAAAAACGTGCTCGTGCACGATTCCCCCATAGGAAACAATGGGGCTGTTTGAGCTGAAAAAAAACCTAACACCTGCAAAAAAGCAGCGTTCAGCTCCTAACGCAGCCCCATTGTTTCCTATGGGGAAACACTTCCTACGTCTGCACCTAACACCCTAACATGTACCCCGAGTCTAAACACCCCTAACCTTACACTTATTAACCCCTAATCTGCCGCCCCCGCTATCGCTGACCCCTGCATTATATTATTAACCCCTAATCTGCCGCTCTGTAAACCGCCGCAACTTACATTATCCCTATGTACCCCTAATCTGCTGCCCCTAACACCGCCGACCCCTATATTATATTTATTAACCCCTAATCTGCCCCCCTCAACGTCGCCGACACCTGCCTACACTTATTAACCCCTAATCTGCCGAGCGGACCTGAGCGCCACTATAATAAAGTTATTAACCCCTAATCCGCCTCACTAACCCTATCATAAATAGTATTAACCCCTAATCTGCACTCCCTAACATCGCCGACACCTAACTTCAATTATTAACCCCTAATCTGCCGACCGGAGCTCACCGCTACTATAATAAATGGATTAACCCCTAAGGCTAAGTCTAACCCTAACACTAACACCCCCCTAACTTAAATATAATTTACATCTAACGAAATTAATTATCTCTTATTAAATAAATTATTCCTATTTAAAGCTAAATACTTACCTGTAAAAGAAATCCTAATATAGCTACAATATAAATTATAATTATATTGTAGCTATTTTAGGATTAATATTTATTTTACAGGCAACTTTGTATTTATTTTAACCAGGTTAAGAACTATTTAATAGTTACCTAGTTAAAATAATAACAAAATTACCTGTAAAATAAATCCTAACCTAAGTTATAATTAAACCTAACACTACCCTATCAATAAATTAATTAAATAAAATACCTACAATTACCTACAATAAAACCTAACACTACACTATCAATAAATAAATTAAATACAATTCCTACAAATAACTACAATGAAATAAACTAACTAAAGTACAAAAAATAAAAAAGAACTAAGTTACAAAAAATAAAAAAATATTTACAAACATCAGAAAAATATTACAACAATTTTAAACTAATTACACCTACTCTAAGCCCCCTAATAAAATAACAAAGACCCCCAAAATAAAACAATGCCCTACCCTATTCTAAATTAATAAAGTTAAAAGCTCTTTTACCTTACCAGCCCTGAACAGGGCCCTTTGCGGGGCAGGCCCCAAGAAAATCAGCTCTTTTGCCTGTAAAAAAAAACATACAATACCCCCCCCAACATTACAACCCACCACCCACATACCCCTAATCTAACCCAAACCCCCCTTAAATAAACCTAACACTAAGCCCCTGAAGATCTTCCTACCTTGTCTTCACCTCAACAGGTATCACCGATCCGTCCTGGCATCCGGTGCTGAAGAGGTCCAGAAGAGGCTCCAAAGTCTTCCTCCTATCCGGCAAGAAGAGGACATCCGGACCGGCAAACATCTTCATCCAAGCGGCATCTTCTATCTTCTTCCATCCGGTGCGGAGCGGGTCCATCTTGAAGCAGCCGACGCGGATCCATCCTCTTCTTTCGGCGTCTCCCGACGAATGACGGTTCCTTTAAGGGACGTCATCCAAGATGGCGTCCCTCGAATTCCGATTGGCTGATAGGATTCTATCAGCCAATCGGAATTAAGGTAAGAATATTCTGATTGGCTGATGGAATCAGCCAATCAGAATCAAGTTCAATCCGATTGGCTGATCCAATCAGCCAATCAGATTGAGCTCGCATTCTATTGGCTGTTCCGATCAGCCAATAGAATGCGAGCTCAATCTGATTGGCTGATTGGATCAGCCAATCGGATTGAACTTGATTCTGATTGGCTGATTCCATCAGCCAATCAGAATATTCTTACCTTAATTCCGATTGGCTGATAGAATCCTATCAGCCAATCGGAATTCGAGGGACGCCATCTTGGATGACGTCCCTTAAAGGAACCGTCATTCGTCGGGGGACGCCGAAAGAAGAGGATGGATCCGCGTCGGCTGCTTCAAGATGGACCCGCTCCGCACCGGATGGAAGAAGATAGAAGATGCCGCTTGGATGAAGATGTTTGCCGGTCCGGATGTCCTCTTCTTGCCGGATAGGAGGAAGACTTTGGAGCCTCTTCTGGACCTCTTCAGCACCGGATGCCAGGACGGATCGGTGATACCTGTTGAGGTGAAGACAAGGTAGGAAGATCTTCAGGGGCTTAGTGTTAGGTTTATTTAAGGGGGGTTTGGGTTAGATTAGGGGTATGTGGGTGGTGGGTTGTAATGTTGGGGGGGGGTATTGTATGTTTTTTTTTACAGGCAAAAGAGCTGATTTTCTTGGGGCCTGCCCCGCAAAGGGCCCTGTTCAGGGCTGGTAAGGTAAAAGAGCTTTTAACTTTATTAATTTAGAATAGGGTAGGGCATTTTTTTATTTTGGGGGTCTTTGTTATTTTATTAGGGGGCTTAGAGTAGGTGTAATTAGTTTAAAATTGTTGTAATAGTTTTCTGATGTTTGTAAATATTTTTTTATTTTTTGTAACTTAGTTCTTTTTTATTTTTTGTACTTTAGTTAGTTTATTTCATTGTAGTTATTTGTAGGAATTGTATTTAATTTATTTATTGATAGTGTAGTGTTAGGTTTTATTGTAGGTAATTGTAGGTATTTTATTTAATTAATTTATTGATAGGGTAGTGTTAGGTTTAATTATAACTTAGGTTAGGATTTATTTTACAGGTAATTTTGTTATTATTTTAACTAGGTAACTATTAAATAGTTCTTAACTATTTAATAGCTATTGTACCTGGTTAAAATAAATACAAAGTTGCCTGTAAAATAAATATTAATCCTAAAATAGCTACAATATAATTATAATTTATATTGTAGCTATATTAGGATTTCTTTTACAGGTAAGTATTTAGCTTTAAATAGGAATAATTTATTTAATAAGAGATAATTAATTTCGTTAGATGTAAATTATATTTAAGTTAGGGGGGTGTTAGTGTTAGGGTTAGACTTAGCTTTAGGGGTTAATCCATTTATTATAGTAGCGGTGAGCTCCGGTCGGCAGATTAGGGGTTAATAATTGAAGTTAGGTGTCGGCGATGTTAGGGAGTGCAGATTAGAGGTTAATACTATTTATGATAGGGTTAGTGAGGCGGATTAGGGGTTAATAACTTTATTATAGTAGCGCTCAGGTCCGCTCGGCAGATTAGGAGTTAATAAGTGTAGGCAGGTGTCGGCGACGTTGAGGGGGGCAGATTAGGGGTTAATAAATATAATATAGGGGTCGGCGGTGTTAGGGGCAGCAGATTAGGGGTACATAGCTATAATGTAGGTGGCGGCGCTTTGCGGTCGGCAGATTAGGGGTTAAAAAAAAACGAGTGGCGGCGATGTGGGGAGACCTCAGTTTAGGGGTACATAGGTAGTTTATGGGTGTTAGTGTACTTTAGGGTACAGTAGTTAAGAGCTTTATGAACCGGCGTTAGCCCAGAAAGCTCTTAACTCCTGCTTTTTTTCTGCGGCTGGAGTTTTGTCGTTAGATTTCTAACGCTCACTTCAGAAACGACTCTAAATACCGGAGTTAGGAAGATCCCATTGAAAAGATAGGATACGTAATTTACGTAAGGGGATCTGCGGTATGGAAAAGTCGCGGCTGAAAAGTGAGCGTTAGAACCTATTTTCAGTGACTCCAAATACCGGCGGTAGCCTAAAACCAGCGTTAGGAGCCTCTAACGCTGGTTTTCACGGCTACCGCCAAACTCTAAATCTAGGCCCAAGGTCGGTAACAGTTTTATCTACAGACTTGTGCCAGTAACATTAGTTTTATCTACAGACTTGGACGTATAAGATTAGTTTTATCTACAGACTTGGGCGTGTAACATTAGTTTTGTCTACAGACTTGGGCATGTAACATTAGTTTTGTCTACAGACTTAGGCCGGTAACATTAGGTTTGTCTACAGACTTGGGCCGGTAACATTAGTTTTGTCTATAGACTTGGGCCAGTAACATAAGTTTTGTCTACAGACTTAGGCCGGTAACATTAGTTTTATCTACAGACTTGGGCCGGTAACATTAGTTTTATCTACAGACTTGGGCATGTAACATTAGTTTTATCTACAGACTTGGGCGTGTAACATTAGTTTTGTCTACAGACTTGGGCCAGTAACATTAGTTTTATCTACAGACTTGGGCGTGTAACATTAGTTTTGTCTACAGACTTGAGCCGGTAACATTAGTTTTGTCTACAGACTTGGGCCAGTAACATTCGTTTTGTCTACAGACTTGGGACGGTAACATTAGTTTTGTCTACAGACTTGGGCCAGTAACATTAGTTTTATCTACCAACTTGGGCCAGTAACATTAGTTTTGTCTACAGACTTGGGCCAGTAACATTAGTTTTATCAACAGACTTGGGCCAATAACATTAGTTTTGTCTACAGACTTGGACTGGTAATATTAGTTTTGTCTACAGACTTGAGTCAGTAACATTCGTTTTATCTACAGACTTGGGCCAGTAACATTAGCTTTATCTACAGACTTGGGCCGGTAACATTAGTTTTGTCTACAGACTTGGGCCGGTAACATTAGTTTTATCTACAGACTTGGGCCAGTAACATTAGTTTTATCTACAGCCTTGGGTGTGTAACATTGGTTTTATCTACAGACTTGGGCGTGCAACATTAGTTTTATCTTCAGACTTGGGCCAGTAACATTAGCTTTATCTACAGACTTGGGCAAGTAACATTAGTTTTGTCTACAGACTTGGGCCGGTAACATTAGTTTTGTCTACAGACTTGGGCCGGTAACATTAGTTTTATCTACAGACTTGGGCCAGTAACATTAGTTTTATCTACAGCCTTGGGTGTGTAACATTGGTTTTATCTACAGACTTGGGCGTGCAACATTAGTTTTATCTACAGACTTGGGCGTGTAACATTAGTTTTATCTACAGACTTGGGCCAGTAACATTAGTTTTATCTACAGCCTTGGACGTGTAACATTGGTTTTATCTACAGACTTGGGCGTGTAACATTAGTTTTGTCTACAGACTTGGGTGGGTAAAATTAGTTTTATCTACAGACTTGGGCTGGGAACATTAGTTTTATCTACAGACTTGGGTGTGTAACATTGGTTTTATCTACAGACTTGGGCGTGCAACATTAGTTTTATCTACAGACTTGGGCCGGTAACATTAGTTTTATCTACAGCCTTGGGCTCGTAACATTGGTTTTATCTACAGACTTGGGCCGGGAACATTAGTTTCGTCTACAGACTTTAACCAGTAACATTAGTTTTGTCTACAGACTTGGGCCGATAACATTAGTTTTGTCTACAGACTTTGGCGGTAACATTAGTTTTATCTACAGACTTGGGCTGGTAACATTAGTTTTGTCTACAGACTTGGGCGTGCAACATTAGTTGTATCTACAGACTTGGGCCGGTAACATTAGTTTTATCTAAAGACTTGGGCGTGTAACATTAGTTTTATCTACAGACTTGGGCCGGTAACATTAGTTTTATCTACAGACTTGGGCCAGTAACATTAGTTTTATCTACAGCCTTGGGTGTGTAACATTGGTTTTATCTACATACTTGGGCGTGCAACATTAGTTTTATCTTCAGACTTGGGCCAGTAACATTAGCTTTATCTACAGACTTGGGCAAGTAACATTAGTTTTGTCTACAGACTTGGGCCGGTAACATTAGTTTTGTCTACAGACTTGGGCCGGTAACATTAGTTTTATCTACAGACTTGGGCCAGTAACATTAGTTTTATCTACAGCCTTGGGTGTGTAACATTGGTTTTATCTACAGACTTGGGCGTGCAACATTAGTTTTATCTACAGACTTGGGCGTGTAACATTAGTTTTATCTACAGACTTGGGCCAGTAACATTAGTTTTGTCTACAGACTTGGGCCAGTAACATTAGTTTTATCTACAGCCTTGGACGTGTAACATTGGTTTTATCTACAGACTTAGGCGTGTAACATTAGTTTTGTCGACAGACTTGGGTGGGTAAAATTAGTTTTATCTACAGACTTGGGCTGGGAACATTAGTTTTATCTACAGACTTGGGTGTGTAACATTGGTTTTATCTACAGACTTGGGCGTGCAACATTAGTTTTGTCTACAGACTTTGGCGGTAACATTAGTTTTATCTACAGACTTGGGCTGGTAACATTAGTTTTGTCTACAGACTTGGGCGTGCAACATAAGTTTTATCTACAGACTTGGGCCGGTAACATTAGTTTTATCTACAGACTTGGGCGTGTAACATTAGTTTTATCTACAGACTTGGGACGGTAACATTAGTTTTATCTACAGCCTTGGGCTCGTAACATTGGTTTTATCTACAGACTTGGGCCGGGAACATTAGTTTCGTCTACAGACTTTAACCAGTAACATCAGTTTTGTCTACAGACTTGGGCCAGTAACATTAGTTTTGTCTACAGACTTGGGCCGGTAACATTAGTTTTATCTACAGACTTGGGCCAGTAACATTAGTTTTGTCTACAGACTTGGGCGTGTAACATTGGTTTTATCTACAGACTTGGGCGTGTAACATTAGTTTTGTCTACAGACTTGGGTGGGTAAAATTAGTTTTATCTACAGCCTTGGGCCAGTAACATTAGTTTTATCTACAGACTTGGGCCAGTAACATTAGTTTTATCTACAGCCTTGGGTGTGTAACATTGGTTTTATCTACAGACTTGGGCGTGCAACATTAGTTTTATCTACAGACTTGGGCCGGTAACATTAGTTTTGTCTGCAGACTTTGGCGGTAACATTAGTTTTATCTACAGACTTGGGCCAGTAACATTAGTTTTATCTACAGACTTGGGCCAGTAACATTAGTTTTATCTACAGACTTGGGCCAGTAACATTAGTTTTATCTACAGACTTGGGCCGGTAACATTAGTTTTGTCTGCAGACTTTGGCTGGTAACATTAGTTTTATCTACAGACTTGGGCGTGTAACATTAGTTTTATCTACAGACTTGGGCCGGTAACATTAGTTTTATCTACAGACTTGGGCCGGTAACATTGGTTTTGTCTACAGACTTGGGCCAGTAACATTAGTTTTATCTACAGACTTGGGCATGTAACATTAGTTTTATCTACAGACTTGGGCCAGTAACATTAGTTTTGTCTACAGACTTGGGCCGGTAACATTAGTTTTATCTACAGACTTGGGCCGGTAACATTAGTTTTGTCTACAGACTTGGGCCAGTAACATTAGTTTTGTCTACAGACTTGGGCCGGTAACATTAGTTTTGTCTACAGACTTGGGCCGGTAACATTAGTTTTATCTACAGACTTGGGCCAGTAACATTAGTTTTGTCTACAGACTTCAGCCAGTAACATTAGTTTTATCTACAGACTTGGGCCGGTAACATTAGTTTTGTCTACAGACTTGAGCCAGTAACATTAGTTTTGTCTACAGACTTGGGCCGGTAACATTAGTTTTATCTACAGACTTTGGCGGTAACATTAGTTTTATCTACAGACGTTGGCGGTAACATTAGTTTTGTCTACAGACTTTGGCGGTAACATTAGTTTTATCTACAGACTTGGGCCAGTAACATTAGTTTTATCTACAGACTTGGGCCAGTAACATTAGTTTTATCTACAGACTTGGGCCAGTAACATTAGTTTTATCTACAGACTTTGGCGGTAACATTAGTTTTATCTACAGACTTGGGCCGGTAACATTAGTTTTGTCTACAGACTTGAGCCAGTAACATTAGTTTTGTCTACAGACTTGGGCCGGTAACATTAGTTTTGTCTACAGACTTGCGTCAGTAACATTAGTTTTATCTACAGACTTGGGCCAGTAACATTAGCTTTGTCTACAGACTTGGCCGTGTAACATTAGTTTTATCTACAGACTTGGGCGTGTAACATTAGTTTTGTCTACAGACTTGAGCCGGTAACATTAGTTTTGTCTACAGACTTTGGCCAGTAACATTAGTTTTATCTACAGACTTAGGCCGGTAACATTAGGTTTGTCTACAGACTTGAGCCGGTAACATTAGTTTTGTCTACAGACTTGGGCCAGTAACATTAGTTTTATCTACAGACTTGGGCCAGTAACATTAGTTTTGTCTTCAGACTTGGGCCGGTAACATTAGTTTTATCTACAGACTTGGGCCGGTAACATTAGTTTTGTCTACAGACTTGGGCCGGTAACATTAGTTTTGTCTACAGACTTGGGCCGGTAACATTAGTTTTATCTACAGACTTGGGACAGTAACATTAGTTTTATCTACAGACTTGGGCCAGTAACATTAGTTTTGTCTGCAGACTTTGGCGGTAACATTAGTTTTATCTACAGACTTGGGCCGGTAACATTAGTTTTGTCTACAGACTTTGGCGGTAACATTAGTTTTATCTACAGACTTGGGCCGGTAACATTAGTTTTGTCTGCAGACTTTGGCGGTAACATTAGTTTTGTCTACAGACTTTGGCGGTAACATTAGTTTTATCTACAGACTTTAGCGGTAACATTAGTTTTATCTACAGACTTGGGCCGGTAACATTAGTTTTGTCTACAGACTTGGGCGGTAACATTAGTTTTGTCTGCAGACTTTGGCGGTAACATTAGTTTTGTCTACAGACTTTGGCGGTAACATTAGTTTTGTCTACAGACTTTGGTGGTAACATTAGTTTTATCTACAGACTTGGGCCGGTAACATTAGTTTTGTCTACAGACTTGGGCCGGTAACATTAGTTTTGTCTACAGACTTGGGCCGGTAACATTAGTTTTGTCTACAGACTTGGGCCGGTAACATTAGTTTTGTCTACAGACTTTGGCGGTAACATTAGTTTTATCTACAGACTTGGGCCGGTAACATTAGTTTTGTCTGCAGACTTTGGCGGTAACATTAGTTTTGTCTACAGACTTTGGCGGTAACATTAGTTTTATCTACAGACTTGGGCCGGTAACATTAGTTTTATCTACAGACTTGGGCCAGTAACATTAGTTTTGTCTACAGACTTTGGCGGTAACATTAGTTTTATCTACAGACTTTGGCAGTAACATTATTTTTGTCTACAGACTTTGCCGGTAACATTAGTTTTATCTACAGACTTTGGCGGTAACATAAGTTTTGTCTACAGACTTTGGCGGTAACATTAGTTTTATCTACAGACTTTGGCGGTAACATTAGTTTTATCTACAGACTTTGGCGGTAACATTAGTTTTATCTACAGACTTTTGCGGTAACATAAGGTTTCTGATGATAGGAAATTTATAATTAAGTAGAATTCTCCAACTGTAACTCTTTCATTTCCAGGGGATGACGGTCACTGTTAATCTGTCCTCAGTGCTTAAGGACAAAAAGCTCTGGGAGCGGCCGCTGCAGTTTTACCCGGAGCACTTTCTGAATGCGGAAGGGAAGTTTGTGAAGCCAGAGGCGTTTGTACCGTTCTCTGCAGGTTTGTGTTTATTTATAGAACTGTAAGTCAGTTGCTCTCCATCTCTGTGACACTATAGGCTATTTTATCGCCCCAAATTACACACACTACTGACAGATCTGCACAAAGTTTATTGTTAAAGGGACATTTAATGGAATAGATTTATTGGCCTCTAGTTATCAAAGTCTGGCGGACCTGATCCAACAGTGTGAATCAGGTCCGCCAGACTTCGCTGAATACGGCGAGCAATACGCTCGCCGTATTCAGCATTGCACCAGCAGCTCACAAGAGGGGTTGTCAATCAACCCGACGTGTGTCCGCCTGCTCAGAGCAGGTGGACAGGTTATGGAGCAGCGGTCTATGTGACCGCTGCTTCATAACTGCTGTTTCTGGCGAGCCTGCAGGCTCGCCAGAAACACGGGGCATCAAGCTCCATTTGGAGCTTGATACATATGCCCCACTGTGTATATGAAATAGCAGCAATTAGATTAAATCAGGGGTTTTCAAACGTGTCCTCAGGCTCCCTAACAGGCTGGATTTTCAGGATATATGAACTAGAGCACAGGTGAAATAATTACTGGATTAGTAACCATAGGTATTAACCTGCTCTCACCCAGAGTCATTCTGAGAATCTGGCCTGTTACGGAGAGCGGATTAAATCTTAGTTTGCATGAAACAAAAGAGGGTTATAAGAGACAAAATAACCTCTCATGTATCAGACAGCAGCAGTAATTGTAATAGACTTTTTAGTTTACGTCAATCATCAAATGTACTTTTTTCTCTTGGTACCTTTGTTGTGAAGCATATGTAGGTATGCTCAGGAGCAGCAGTGCACTAATGGGACCTAACTGCTGATTAGTGACTACAGACATATGTCTTTTGTCATTGGCTCACCTGATGTTCTCAGCTATCTAGGAAATTAATTTAAATGTCCCTTTAATCAGTCACTTGCTTATAACCAGCTTTACAACTTCAGATCACAATAAAATATTTTATGAGGATTTTTGAGTTGAACGTCCCTTTAATCACTGCGAGTAATGCCAGACTAACACTGTGCCTGTCTTGCAGGGCGCCGGGCTTGCCCAGGAGAGCAGCTGGCACGTATGGAGCTTTTCCTCTTCTTCACGACTCTCCTGCAACAATTTACTTTTGAGATCCCAGAGGACCAGCCCCGTCCTTGGGAGGAACCTGTTTTTGAAGTATCCTTGAGTCCTCACCCCTTTAAGATGTGTGCGAAACTAAGACCATAACTGAGTCTTGTGCCTCACTGGTCACGTTATAGCAGCTGCCAGCGCTGAGGAGTACAGATCATATGGTAGATACAGAAAGCTGTCAGAAGATGGGCTAAAGTATAATAGCAATAGTAATAGTAATAGTAATAATAATAGTAATAGTAATAATAATAGCAATAATAATAGCAATAGTAATAATAATAATAGTAATAGTAATAGTAATAATAATAGTAATAGTAATAGTAATAATAGTAATAATAATAGCAATAGTAATAGTAATAATAATAGTAATAATAATAATAGTAATAATAATAGTAATAATAATAGCAATAATAATAATAATAGTAATAGTAACAATAATAGTAATAATAATAGCAATAATAATAATAGTAATAATAATAGTAATAGTAATAATAATAGTAATAATAATAGCAATAATAATAATAGCAATAATAATAATAGTAATAATAATAATAATAATAGTAATAATAATAGTAATAGTAATAATAATAATAATAGTAAAATCGCCGCCAGCTAACTACACTTATTAACCCCTAATCTGCTGCCCCCAATGTCGCCGCCACTATACTAAAGTTATTAACCCTTAACCCTAAGTCTAACCCTAACGAAACCCTAACCCTAACACCCACTAACTTTAACATAATTAAAATAATTCCAAGTAAAAATTACAATTAATACCTAAATTATTCCTATTTAAAACTAAATACTTACCTATAAAATAAAACCTAAGATAGCTACAATATAACTAATAGTTATATTGTAGCTAGCTTATGTTTTATTTTTATTTCACAGGTAAGTTTGTATTTATTTTAACTAGGTAGAATAGTTAGTAAATAGTTATTAACTATTGAATAACTACCTAGTAAAAATAAATACAAATTTACCTGTAGAATAAAACCTAACCTGTCTTACATTTAAACCTAACATTACACTAAAATTAAATAAATTAAATAAAAAAATACATTTATCTAAATTACAAAAAGTAATAAACACTAAATTACACAAAATAAAAAATAAATTATCAAATATTTAAACTAATTACACCTAATCTAATAGCCCTATCAAAATAAAAAGCCCCCCCAAAATAAAAAAACCTAACCTACACTAAACTGCCAATGGCCCTTAAAAGGGCCTTTTGCGGGGCATTGCCCCAAAGAAATTAGCTCTTTTATCTGTAAACCAAAAATACAAACAACCCCCCAACAGTAAAACCAACCACCCACACAACCAACCCCCCCCAAATAAAAACCTACCTAAAAAACCTAAGCTCCTGATTGCCCTGAAAAGGGCATTTGGATGGGCATTGCCCTTAAAATGGCATTTAGTTCTTTTACGGTGCCCAAAGTCCCTAATCTAAAAATAAAACCCACACAATAAACCCTTAAAAAAACCTAACACTAACCCCTAAAGATCCACTTACAGTTTTTGAAGACCGGACATCCATCCTCATCCAGCCGGGAGAAGTCTTCATCCAAGCGGCAAGAAGTCCTCAATGAAGCCGGGAGAAGTCTTCATCCAAACAGCAAGAAGTCATCCAAACAGCAAGAAGTCATCCTCCAGGCGGGCAGAAGTCTTCATCCAGACGGCATCTTCTATCTTCATCCTTCCAACGTCTTCAAGACATCCGGCGGGGAGCATCCTCTTCATATGGGCACAGCCGTACACTGAAGGTTCCCTTTAAGGGACATCATCCAAGATGGCGTCCCTTGAATTCCAATTGGCTGATAGAATTCTATCAGCCAATCAGAATTAAAGGGTAAAAAATCCTATTGGCTGATGCAATCAGCCAATAGGATTGAACTTCAATCCTATTGGCTGACCCAATCAGCCAATGGGATTGAGCTCGCATTCTATTGGCTGTTCCAATCAGCCAATAGAATGCAAGCTCAATCCTATTGGCTGATTGCATCAGCCAATAGGATTTTTTCACCTTTAATTCCGATTGGCTGATAGAATTCTATCAACCAATCGGAATTCAAGGGATGCCATCTTGGATGAAGTCACTTAAAGGAACCTTTATTCGAGAAGAGCCGTGGAAAGAAGAGGATGCTCCACGCCGGATGTCTTAAAGATGGAGCCGCTACGCGCCGGATGGATGAAGATAGAAGATGCCGTCTGGAGGACCACTTCTTGCCGCATGGATGAATACTTCTCCCGGCTTCGTTGAGGACTTCTTGCCACTTCGATGAAGACTTCTCCCGGATTCATTGAGGATGGATGTCGGGTCTTCAAAAACTTTAAGTGGATCTTCAGGGGTTAGTGTTAGTTTTTTTTTTTAAGGGTTTATTGGGTGGGTTTTATTTTTAGCTTAGGGTTTGAGCGTAAAAAGAGCTAAATGCCCTTTTAAGGGCAATGCCCATACAAATGCCCTTTTTAGGGCAATGGGGAGCTTAGGTTTTTTTAGTTAGGATTTTATTTGGGGGGTTTTGTTGTGTGGGTGGTGGGTTTTACTGTTGGGGGGGTGTTTGTATTTTTTTTTACAGGTAAAAGAGCTGATTTCTTTGGGGCAATGCCCCGCAAAAGGCCCTGGTAGTTTAGTTTAGGATAGGGTTTTTTTATTTTGGGGGGGATTTTTTATTTTGATAGGGCTATTAGATTAGGTGTAATTAGTTTAAATAATAATAATTTTATAATTTCTTTTTTATTTTGTGTAATTTAGTGGGGTTTTTTTTGTAATTTAGTTTAATAATAATTGTATTTATTAAATGTAATTTATTTAATTGTAGTGTAAGGTTAGGTGTTGGTGTAACTCAGGTTAGGTTATATTTTACAGGTAAATTTGTAGTTATTTTAGCTAGGTAGTTTGTAAATAGTTAATAACTATTTACTAATTAGTCTACCTAGTTAAAATAAATACAAACTTATCTGTGAAATAAAAATAAAATCATGAGCAATGTAACTATTATTTATATTGTAGCTAGCTTAGGGTTTATATTACAGGTAAGTATTTAGTTTTAAATAGGAATTATTTAGTTATTAATAGTAGGTTTTATTTAGATTTATTAGATTACATTAAAGTTAATGGGTGTTAGGGTTAGGGTTAGACTTAGGGTTAGGGGTTAATAACTTTAGTATAGAGGCGGCGACGTTGGAGGCGGAAGATTAGGGGTTAATAAATGTAGGTAGGTGGCGGCGATGTTAGGGACGGCAGATTAGGGGTTAATAAGTATAATGTAGGTGGCAGCGGGGGTGGCAGATTAGGGGTTAATAACTGTAATGTAGGTGGCAGCGATATTGGGGGTGGCAGATTAGGGGTTAATAAGTATAATGTAGGTGGCGGTGAGGTTGAGGGCAGCAGATTAGGGGTTAATAATATTTAACTAGTGTTTGCGATGCTGGAGTGCAGCGGTTTAGGGGTTAAAATGTTTATTATAGTGGCGGCGATGTTGGGAGTGGCAGATTAGGAGTTAATAATTTTATTTTTGTGTTTGCAATGCGGGAGGGCCTCGGTTTAGGGGTTAATAGGTAGTTTATGGGTGTTAGTGTACTTTTTAGCACTTTAGTTATGCGTTTTATGGTACAGCTTTGTAGCGTAAAACTCATAACTACTGACTTTCATTTTACGGTATGAATCTTGTAGTTTTAGGCTGTACTGCTCACTTTTTGGCCGGACAGGCAAACTCGTAATACAGGCGCTATGGAAGTCCCAGTGAATAAGGACTTTTTGAAAGCTGCGGTAGTTACGTTGCGTTATGGCCAAAAAAGTGTGCGGTGCTAAACCTGCAAGACCTGCAGCCTTAACGCTGCTTTTTCACTCATACCGCAAAACTCGTAATCTAGCCGAATAATAGTAATAGTAACAATAATAGTAATAATAATAATAATAAAAATAATAGTAATATTAATAATAATAATAAAACTACTACTACTAAAAAAAAATAGTAATGATAACAATAACAATAATAATAGTAATAGTAGTAATAGTAATAATAATTTCTGACTATCCAGGGCTCTTTAAAAAACACAGTAGAAGGTAGCACTCCTAAATGGGACACCTTTATTGAAAAAGCAACGTTTCGGGGCAACTTGCCCCTTTCTCAAGCTAGCACAAAATGACAAATGCAAACAATTTATACATCACACAAACACAGGGGAACCAATCCAAACAGATGCAATGGATCATGTGATTAAATTACAAATTATGACATCATCAACTGCTCACATGCCTCTAAATTAACACTAAGTAGCCTGAATGGAAAGAATAAACCCTGAAAAAAATATATACATCTATATATATATATATATATATATATATATATATACACATATATATATATTGGACAATAGCACTTTTGAAGGAAAATCTAACTAAATACTACAATGTGAGATCTATCAGAATACCAAATAAGAATTAAATTAAGGGCATAAGGTCAAACTCCCTATTTAATCCCCTAGGGGCCATAGTGTCCAAGAGCCATATCCATTTAGCTTCCCTATATAGAAGGCCCCTCATCCTATCACTTCCCCAAGGTCTCTTTTTAGCATGATCAATGACCATGAATCTAAGCTGATTGGCCTAATGGCCTTTTTCTAAAAATAGGATGGAACGGGAAGATGGGCCTTTTTATCATTTCTAATATTGGATTTGTGTTGACACACAGGGTCCTTGAACTTTTGGGTAGTTTCCCCTATGTACAGTAAACCACAGGGGCATTTAAGTGCATACACCACATATGTGGAGTTGCACGTGTAATAGCCAGGTATTTTGTACCTCTTCCCAGTGTGGAGGTGGGAAATCTTACCACCTTTAATAACGCTATTACACTGTGCACACCCCAAACATGGAAATGTACCACTCCGGGGTTTACCCAAGAAGCGTTGTATGGTACCACCAGTACTTTCTGTCTGACAGGCTCATACCAATCTCCTGCCAGTAGTGTTTCCTTTCCTATAGGCAGCATGAGGGACATGCTCAAACTCCTTAATATTAGGACAGGCCTCCCTTAAAACATACCAATTCCTCTTTAGAATGTTGTATACCTGATCACTCATAGTACTAAAGGTGGTAACAAAGACATCCTATTTGGATGTTGTTCCTTCCGTCTGCCATTACTCTCACTGAGACTCTCCTGTATACAATCAAGTTCCTGATTTTTTATACCCCCTCTTGACAAATTTCTTGACCATCTGCCCTGATCTCTCCTGTCTCCTCTCACCATTGGAGACAATCCTATTTACCCGAATCAGCTGTGATTTTGGGACACTTTGAAATACTCTAGGTGGATGAAAACTATCCCTATGCAACAAAGTGTTGCGATCTGTAGGCTTTGTGTACAAATCTCTAACCTCTTATCATTCTTGTACACTAACGTGTCAAGGAACTCAATCCGTTCAGTATCAATTTTACAGCTAAATCTAAGGAAGGGGACATCCCTCTCAATATCCTCCCTGAGCTGCATTAATGCTTTTGGGGTGCCCTGCCACAAGATGAACAAGTCATCTATGTAGCGGAACCACCCCAGACAGAATTCCTTGTAGAGACGATGAGGATACACAAATTTCTCCTCAATCACATCCATCACTAAACAGGCATAGGATGAGGCCACTTTGGACCCCATCGCCGTGCCGTTCTTCTGCAGAAAGAAATTATTCTCAAACATAAAGAAATTATTGTTAAGCACAAGCTCTAACAATTCAATCAGGAAATTACATTGAACATCATTATATTCCCCACTCTGGGCAAGGGCACCTCGTACACTGCAGGGACGTACACTCATAGGAGGCAGGGGAGGCAGTGCCTACCCTGCCATATGGGGCCAAAGCTTAATTAAATTTTAATTAAAACAAAAAAAAAGTAAAAAAAAAAATATTTCCCCCCATGTAATGCTATGGAGAGGCAGGTACAGGAACGCTTCTCTCCATTGCAGTATATGGGTCAAAGGAAAAGCTGTGCTGCAGCACCACCTGTGTTCTGTCAATATATTAGCAGCAAAAATTGGGACCAATAGGAGGCACCCTCTTGATGCCTCCTAGCAAGTGAAGGATATATAGAATAATCAGAAGGAGCTGGATGCAGTGAGCAGGGTCATGTGACACAACTGGAAGCTGAGGTAACCTAAGAACAGATGACACCAAGCAGAAGAGTAAAGTAGTATTCTACATCTCTTGTGATTCACAAATTGTGTTCAGATACAGATCATTAACAGGGGGGGGACACAGTAAGTGAGCATAACCCAATACTGACAGGAAGTCAAAGGGTCAATTCAAATTTAAATCCATAATTTAAAACCCAGAGTTTGAAGTTAAGTGTGCAGTGTCCACATTATTTAA
Source organism: Bombina bombina (assembly GCF_027579735.1). NCBI lineage: Eukaryota > Metazoa > Chordata > Amphibia > Anura > Bombinatoridae > Bombina > Bombina bombina. The sequence continues at coordinate 438,370,894 of NC_069505.1, read as the reverse complement.
ATTAAAGTGTTTGACATTGAATATTGCTAAGCCTCCCTTTTTCATGGTTATTTGATTTAATTAGGTACAAACTCCATATATGTTATGTCTGTTCAGTCAGAGGATGCAGTATCTATTTTTATTTTTCTCTGTGTCTCCATTTATTTAAAGACTGCTGTTAACTTGTAATTCACAAATCAATTGAAAGCTGTTGCATTGTGTTTTTAATACGTGCAGCTTTTATACAAGTTTATATTAATAAAAAGGAGATAATGAGTCATTTAAAAAATATATGTAATTATTGCAGTTAAATGTTTTTAGAAATAATGCCTCTGTAAAGTAACTGGTTAAACACATAGTCAAAGGGAGACATTTAAAATTAAACTTTCATGATTGAGGTAGAGCATGCTATTTTAATAGACTTTTCTAGTTATTTATATTTTGAGAATTAGCATCAACTGTTACTGGCCCCATGTCAGCAAATCAAATTAGTTTTTGAAAGGAACATGAAAGTCATAATTACTTTTCCATCATTCAGATAGAAATTGCACAAAAAAATAAATAAATAAATAAACTTTATATTTTACTTATTATTATGTACTTAATTCTTTTGGTATCCTTTGGTGTCCTTTGTTGAAGAGCATACCTAAGTGGGATGTGCACATGCGTTTCTTGAACACCATATTGCAGCAGCTGTATTGGCAGTATAGATAACTTGTCCTTTGTGTAAAATTTGTATGGTGAATTATTTCTATTTTTACAATAAAGTAGTGAGTAGAGAATAGATTGTGTATCATTCTAATTGCTTAGTAACTGGCACTGTGCCACAGAATTGTGTGAGTGTGTATATGAGCAGAGTATGTGTGCTTTATTCTCCAGGTAATCAATACATTTCCGATGAGCTGGTGCTTAAGTGCAGTGTTTCTCAACAAAGGTCCTCAAGTACTCCCAACAGGCCAGGTTTTCATTATAGCTGAATCAGTGCACAGGTGAAGTAATCAGCTGATCAGTAACTCAGTGGTTACTAACTTGCTCTCACCCATCACCTGATTATGTCACCTGTGCACTGGTTCAGCTATCATTTAAACCTGCCCTGTTGGGGGTACTTGCGGCCCTCTGTACATGTGTTTCTCCGGCGTATCATATCTAGTGCCTCACCAGCCTCTGACCTCACTGCACGTCACTGGTACACTGTCAGCTCCCACAATGTGGGGGATGACAGTATACAGGGAAGTCACATCCCAGGTGGACAACAGTACACCCTCCAAATTATCATATTTTTGTATCTTATCAATAAAGTCCATGGTATCCTTGATGTAGGACTTTCCCTTTGTCACTAATGGAGACAGAATATTGTCCAAAAACTGGGCAGTGGGACTCAACAAGGACCCAATTCCAGCCACAATGGGCCATCCTGGAGCATCCACCAGGTTCTTATGAATTTTGGGCATTACGTAAAACACTGGAGTCACAGGGTGTGAGGGTAATAAGAATTCAGCTAACTTATGGCCAATAATGTCCCTCTGTAATCCTTTGTTAATTGTGTTTTTCAGCACTCTCATACATTTCCTAGAGGGATCCCTTTGTAATTTCTCATAAGTGGCTCCATCATTAAGTTGTCGATGGACCTCAGCCCTGAATTTACTAGTGTCCATAATGACAAGGGCCCCGCCCTTATCAGCCAGCTTACTGGTGATATTTTTGTCCTCCTGGAGACATTTAAGGGCTTGTTGTTCCCTGTGAGAAAGATTCATATTGCCACTCTTTTTATCCTTATAAGAAAGGATTTTAAACTCACTCTCCACCAGTGTGATGAAAGTCTCTACTGCTGGATTGTCAGTAGGGGGATTAAACTGACTCTTCTTGCGTAACCCCAAATTTCCCATATCAAATAAAGTGTTGGTATTATCTTCAGAGGTATATGTAAATGCCCTATCTGGGTTGTTGAAAAAGGCCTTAAGCCTAAGTAACCTGAAGAAATGGGTGAGATCGACCAGTGTAGCAAATGTATCAAGATATTCAGTGGGGCTAAAGGATAACCCCTTACTTAGCAAAGATATCTCATCAGCAGAAAGTTCTTTCATAGACAGGTTAACTATATTTATCTCCTCCTCCTCTGGTTGGTCCGTGCTCTTGTGCTCATCCCTCCGCCTCCTTCTGCTACTCCGGGTCCACCGGCATTGCCTCTTGCAGTTGCTGAGCCCCCTCCGAAAAAAGAAGACATGGATGTGGCATCCACACCAGCATTATCAGACCCTGTGGAGGATCCCGTGTCTGAGCCGGCATTTCGTCTGGAACCTGTATAAGGCCTGCGGGGATATGTGTTACCCTGTCATCTCCTGCCTTGATTCCAGCGGTATACACTTCCGGTCATGTAATCCTGCTCGTTTTGCCGGAACTTCCGTTGCTTGCGCTCCTCCACTTCCTGTTTGAAGGTTCCGGTCGCTTCCTTAATATCGTGTACAGCCTTCTCATATTCTTCTTCGCTAGCAGTCTCCCGGAGTTTATCCTGTTGTGCCGCTATCGCAGATCCCAGGGTGTTAAGCTCTAGATTAGGGCTCTTTAGGCACATTGTAATCTGTCATCTCATGTAGAGACCCAACTACCCCTCTCCTGTAACCTCATGGATACCCTCAATAGTCATGATAAATCTCATCTACATAGAGTTTATTCCTATTCTGAAGTTTCCCAGCCGCTCACAATTATGTGCTTCCCCTACGTGACACTAGACCCTAAGCCCACATCCCTGCTGCATGTACAGTAAGATCAGGACTTGTACAAGGGCCAAGTGCTAAAACATGTCCGACCCTGTCTGACTTCTTCCTTCTAGTCCTTTTTATTAACAGTCAATTTGCGGTTTTTGTCATTTTAATCATTTTGTGGAAAATATACATTTTTATTTAAGCCCTGTTGCATTTTTTGTGTCTGTTTTAGTTTAGTTAAATTACTCTGAGACATGTCTCACCTGACTATTTGTGGGGGTCTCAGATTCAAACCCATTCCAATCCAAATTCCACATCGCAACAACACCTACAGTATATACCTGGGGACAGTACATAAATCAGTGATATTCCAATCCAAATGCATTCATATAGCAATAACACCTATATGTTACCTGGGGACAGAACGTCAGCGATATTCCAATACAAAACGCATTCATATCGCAATAACACCTATACATGTTACCTGGAGACAGTACATCAGCGATATTCTAATCCAAATGTATTCATATTGTAAATAACACCTATATATGTTACCTGGGGACAATATGTCAGTGATATACCAATCCAAACACATTCATATCACAATAACACCTATATATGTTACCTGGGGAGAGTATGTCAGCGATATTCTAATCCAAATGCATTCATATCGTAAATAACACCTATATATGTTACCTGGGGAAAATACGTCAGTGATATCTCTCTGAGGATCTGAAAAAAAGAATTGTTGCTCTACATAAAGATGGCCTAGGCTATAAGAAGATTGCCAAGACCCTGAAACTGAGCTTCATCATGGTGAGCAATACCATGCAGCCATTTTATAGGACAGGTTCCACTCAGAACAGGGCTTGCCATGGTTAACCAAAGAAGTTGAGTGCACATGCTCAGTGTCATATGCAGAGGTTGTCTTTGGGAAATAGACGAATGAGTGCTGCCAGCATTGCTGCAGAGGTTGAAGAGGTGGGGGTCAGCCTGTCAGGGCTCAGACTATAAGCTGCACACTGCATCAAATTGGTCTGTATGGCTATAATCCCAAAAGGAATCCTCTTCTAAAGATGATGCACAAGAAAGCCTGCAAACAGTTTGCTGAAGACAAGCAGACTAAGGACATTGATTACTGGAACCATGTCCTGTGGTCCAATGAGATCAAGTTAAACTTATTTGGTTCAGATGGTGTCAAGCGTGTGTGACAGCAACCAGGTGAGGAGTACAAAGACAAGTGTGTCTTGCCTACAGTCAAGCATGGTGGTGGGAGTGTCATGGTCTGGGTCTGCATGAGTGCTGCCGGCACTGGGGAGCTAAAGTTCATTGAGGGAACCATGAATGCCAACATGTACTGTGACATACTGAAGCAGAGCATGATCCCCTCCCTTTGGAGACTGGGCCGCAGGGCAGTATTCCAACATGATAACGACCGCAAACATACCTCCATGACGACCACTGCCTTGCTAAAGAAGCTGAGGGTAAAGGTGATGGACTGGCCAAGCATGTCTCCAGATCCAAACCCTATTGAGCATCTGTAAGGCATCCTCAAATGGAAGGTGGGGGAGCGCAAGGTCTCTAACATCCACCATCTCCGTGATGTTATCATGGAGGAGTGGAACTTGGAAGAGGACTCAAGTGGCAAACTGTGAAGCTCTGGTGAACTCCATGCCC